>NC_089274.1:7832142-8132142 GCF_963678975.1 Dysidea avara | reverse complement strand
CATAAAGGCGGATGGTTACTTATCACGACTCCAGCAGTTTTGGCTGGACGCCGTAGCCCCTCTTGCATGAAATTTTGGAGAGTGCGGAGGCGGTTGCTTCTACCAGGGCGGCACTATGCCTGATGGGAAACGCTCATCAGCAGATGGCCCAAGAAAAGTGCAAGAAGCTGCTGCTCAAGCTGAACCCGTCTCTAAAATTTATGGCAGAGGACAGAAAGAATTTTGAGTCAGCGGCACCAATGCTGTTTGGGGAGGAGTTTGCTGCGAAGTCTGCAACCACTAGAGTGAACCAGGTGAAGGCTATGAAGAAGATCTCAAAGCCAGAGGACAAGAAAGGGAGTTTTTCCGGATACCACCCTCGAAGCTACCAAACCGGTCGCGGGGGTGGATACAGAAGTGGCCGTGGACGATATCAGCCATACAGCAAGGGATTCAACCAATCGACCCAGAGCTCAAGCCGCCCAGCTGCAAGCAACCAAGGACAGAAACCATAGATATGACCCATGGCATGCATGTTGTAAATTGTCACAAAGTAATAAGTGGTCACCATACATTAGATCTAAAGGTCATACTGCCCTCAATAGAGAGGGATATAGACACTAATCTACAAACAGGGCGTATAAAAGCCTTCAAACAGAATTGGGCCTTGTTGACACAGGACCCTTGGGTGCTACAGACTGTTCAAGGGTTCCACTTACCCTTAGTGGCCCAGCCAGTTCAGACAACAGTCCCATCACAGATGCATTTCCCCCCCACCAGAGCTGATAATAGAATCAGATGCCTCCTGTCAGGGTTGGGGGGCAACTCTGAAGGGCCAGAAATTGACAACAGGGGGATTGTGGTCAGTGAGCGAGCAGGGTAGGCACATCAACTGCCTGGAATTGTTAGCGGCAACTTTAGCAGTAAAAACATTTGCCAAGAGTCAACAGAATGTCACAATCCTTCTGAGGACAGACAATATACCAACCAGGGCTTACATCAACCACTTTGGGGGGACACATTCACACCCCATGAATGCATTGGCAATGGATCTATAGAAATGGTGCATAGAGAGACAGATTTTCCTGCTAGCAGAGCACCTACCAGGAGTGAACAATCTCATTGCAGACACAGAGTCCAGAACGGTGAGGGACAGGTGTGATTGGATGATTCATCATCTGTTCTCCCAGATCAACAAGAAGTTTGGCCCGCTGGAGGTGGACCTATTTGCATCTCGGCTGACCCACCAACTGGATTGCTACTTCAGCTGGAGGCCGGATCCAGCAGCAGAGGCAACGGATGCTTTTACCCAGAGTTGGAGCCAGCTTCAGGGCTTTGCCAATCCTCCATGGTGCCTGCTGTTGCCAACACTGGCGAACAATGAGAGAGAGAAGGCCAAGGTGGTGGTAGTGGTGCCATTGTGGTGGACTCAGCCTTGGTATCCTCTCCTTCTACATCTCCTGATCGAGATTCCTCTTCTTATTCCAACTCAGGAGAATATAGTGATATCACCAACCCAGCAGGAGTTCATCATGCCAGCTGGAGTTCCTCAACTAGTTGTCTGGCCATTGTCAGGAATCAGTGGAGATCAGGAGGTCTTTCAAAAGAAGCTTCAAGACTTCTGGCATCCTCCTGGAGGAACAAGACAAAATCAACATATGAGTCTCTATTCAAACGGTGGGATAGCTGGTGTCAGGAACAGAACCAAGATCCCATTAGGGGTCCTATAGCTGATATCATGAACTTTCTCGCTGGTTTGTTTGAACAAGGATATCAATACCGGTCAGTGAACTCATACTTATCAGCTATCTCATCAGTACATGAGAAAGTGGATGGAGAAGAGGTTGGTAAACACCCATTGGTATCCCGTATGATGAAAGGCATTTTTAATGAAAGGCCACCACAACCTAAGTATGATTCTGTGTGGAATGTTGAAGCAGTGCTCAGATGGTTCAAGGAACAAGGTCCTACGGACTCATTGTCATTGCAAGATTTAACTATTAAAACTACAATGTTGCTGGCCTTGACTCGCCCTTGTAGAGGGGCAGATTTGGCAGAACTGGACCTTAATCATAGATCATTCCTGCCAGAAGGGGTGTTATTTACCCCAGTACATCTGTCTAAACAGTCCCGTCCTTCTCATAACAGGGTAAAATTTTTCTTCCCAGCATTTAAAGATGATAAAAATCTGTGTCCGGTGGAAACTTTAAAGGTGTATGAGAGAAAAACATTTACTTTTCGTAACAGTTCAGGGAGAAACCACCTCCTTAGATCCTTTATTGGAAAACATGGACCGGTCACATCAAGCACTGGGGCTAGATGGATTAAAACTTGCCTGCACAAAGCAGGAATAGATACATCAAAATTTCAGGCACATTCAGTGAGAGCTGCTGTCATTTCTACAGCAGCAATGTCTGGATTAACTGTGGTGGACATTCCGAAGGCTGCTGACTGGTCCAGTGAAGGTGTTTTTCAGAAGTTCTATTATCGACCAAAGTACTCAGGGGAATTCGGTCAAGAGTTTTGGCGGCCAGGTCTTCAAAATCACATGTTGATATGGAGACCGAGCCTTCCGAAGTATAATTGTCGAATGGCTCAGGTCATGCAATGGCCGCCAGCTATTCGTAATTATATGAGAAGGGTGAGGTTGAAATATCAACATGTCCTACCCACCCTTTTCCCTTAATTGTATGTTTTTCTCTCAAGAGACTGTGAAAAAAAGCCGAAGTAGGCAGTTGAGAGTTGTATTTATAGTGCTTGTATATGTGTTTTTATGGTTTTCTGCACACATGCATGTATTCTATTGTATTCAAACTTGCTGTCTGTAGTGGAAAATTAGCTATTACATGTTGATATTTCAACCTCACCCTCTTCATACAATTACGAATAGCTGGCGGCTATTGCATGACCTGAGCCATTCGACAATTCCTTAGTTTAACCCTTAAACGCGCAAAGGCCATTATAGTGGCCCTCACGCATGGCAGTAAACAAAGCGCTGTAACTTCCGAACCATTGTCCCTATGGCTACGCAACTGCCATCATTTAATTGGTGATGTAATAGCGAATGAAATGATATGTAGGGTTTTACCCTATACTGAAACACAGGGCCAAAACTCGCCATGAAACTAACTTTTTACGAAATGAACACGTAAAACTGTTTACATACCATGGAAAAAGACTCGTATCTCCTTCCCAGTTCATTCTATTGTTCTGCAATAAACGCCGATCGATTCGCCATTCAATTATGCCTCAGGCCATATATGGGTCACGTGACTCAGCCAATTACAAATATGGCTGCCACCGGAAGGAATACGAAATCGCGAAAAGTCAAGACGCTGTTCTTCATCGCTTCATAACAAGTGAGCGCCTGTTGTTACAGTGGTTATTTAAACTTCCCCTGATAGCCCATTGAATAAATTTTCTGTTTATATAAGGTGTTAGGCTAATTCAGTTTAGCAAACTCTCACCACTTTCAATATAAAACCAATTTTGGTAAACACGCATTTCTCAAAACCTGCATGCGCGTTTAAGGGTTAAAAGGCTAACTCATTAGATATGTTAATGCAATATTAATTTTGTAATCTATGATGAAGACTGTATTTTCATCCTGATTTGTACACACACAAAATATAAGGCAGGATACATTAATTCCTAGTCTATACTCAGTGTTTGAGTCATCATCGTCACACTTGGTGCCATTGCTGAAAACACACTGCTATATGAGCTAAACATATTCCAAACTAAATAAGAAACCAAAACTTTAAGATGTGGCAATTTTTTCTCAAAAGCACAGCAAATTTTCTGTGATGTACCAAAATTTATCCTTGTGTAGGAAGCATGGTTCCTACACGTGTAGGGCAATTATTCCTGCACTGTTGAGTTTTGTAAGAAAGATTCCTACACATGGCATAATGTGTAGGAATAATTCATACAAGTGTAGGAATTATAGGAACAATTCCTACACTTGTAAGAATGATTCCTACACTGCAAGAAGATGTCTTACACATTGTGCCAAGTGTAGGAATCTTTCTTACAAAATTCAACAGTGTGGGAATATTTCCTACAAAATTTTGGCAAAATTTTACATGGGATAAAAGTAACGTGTAACTAGTAACTAGTTACTTTTCTGAATTAACTACCCCAACTCTGGAGGCCGGTTAGCGATCTCTGGAGTATGGGTTAATTAATGGGTCATGGACACGTAGAAGGACTCAGTGAGTAAGGCTGTGTAGTTTTTATCACGAAAAAATGGAAGCCTTGGGATGTACACGAGTGAAACAAAATAATAATAATATTATGAATAATAATATGAACAATTCACATAAAATTTGCAATTTTTGAATGTTTCCAAATTTCGTCTAGACCATTTGTACTGCTATATCACAATTTTTCTGAGTTCAGTGTTTGATAATAAACCTTCTGAGGGTTGTTTTATGCTTTCTAAGGCTGGTTTTAGGTGACTGCTCTATTAGGATTTTCAAAAATTCTTCTGCGACCCCTATTATGAACCCACTATCGCGGTTCATGATTACGCTTTGTTGTCAGCTATGTTCAACCTATTACACAGCAGTACGAATCAAGAACTGTTCAAAAAGCACCTCTGCAATCAAAGTAGCCACTATGAAAAACACGGACGACTTTCATTATGAAGGAAAGCCATCACACGCTACCGCAAAGATAAATGGGACACAAAGGAGGACACTGGTAAGTCCATGAAGAATGCATTGTACGTACTGATGCCAAAAGGCACCTGTTGAGCCGAAACGACGTCGAACAGTGAAAAAATCAAGCCCATGCATACGTAGCCTTGTCTGAAGGCATCAGTCAGTAGAAAATTCCGTTTTAATACATTTTTTTTAAAAATTCCGTAGCAGCTTGTTGAAAGCTTTTCAGGTTGATCTGAATACTTGCTTCGGCTAACAATGCTACCTCACCATTGTCAGGGAAAGTGAGGCTGGTTTTTGGGTTTTTTTTTCATGGGCCACACCACAAATTTCATTGGTGTCCCCAATGAATTTTTAGTATTTTCATTGGACAAATCAATGAATATCCAATGAAAATAACCAATGAAAATTCTTTGAAAAATAATTTCATGGAGTATTCATTGGTAAAATTTCAATGAATTTTCAATGCCAAAATGTAATGAAAATTCTTGGCCACCCATTGAAATTTTGACTTTTTCAGACAGTTTTCAAAATTGCCTTCATTGGGTTTTCATGAGAACTCTTTCAGTAGTGGTACTATTGTACTGCATGATAGTAGCTTAGAAGCAGCAGATTAGGGCCTATAAAAATTTGGCAGTGAAGGGTTAATAGTGACTCATATCAAGCAGTTGATTTACAGTGACACACAAAATCAGTAGTAAATAATACTCTTGACAATATGCATTTATCACAGATCCCTAATGGTCAGGTGACACAGTGATGAGTCTCATAATTTTACTAGAACACAAATGAACTCTTGGTGACAACAAGTGCACAATACTTATACTAGCACAACATTTCACTGGTAAGATACATGCATCGAGCAGTTTTAATAGTGTGGACTTGCCAGCCCCATTTGGTCCAACAAGAGCAATCCTTGACTCAAGATCAACACCAAATTCTATATTGTTGTAAATTAGTCCCTACAGTAGACAATATATAGTTTCTTAACAGTCAGTCTAATGACATGAACCATGACATGGAGATGAAAAATCTTAAAGCTATGAGTGTTAGGACAGGCTGTGAGTGAAGCTTCCTTGACAGTTTATTGAAATAAATGTGTTCTATTAGAAAAAGCATCACATACCTTGTCTGGTCCATATTTAAAGGAGACCCCCTGGACCATCACAACTGGCGGTGGTATTGTGCCGCAGTCAGGAAATTGAAAAGACAATACCTAACAGAAAGATGCAAAACAGTAATATAACGTGATGTGTTTGCTGTGGTGTTTGCTGTGATGTGCCATTCACCTTGTCGGAAACAACACCTTGTCGGAAACAACTTTCTCAGTTAGACCGCCCTCCACCATTTTTGCTAACACTTTCTCTTTACTCTGAGCCTGTTTTGCCAACTTGGCACTTCCATGGCCAAACCTTGCAACATAATCCTAGAACAATGATCAGAAAAGTGACAGTATTATCCCAACTATTAATACCAACCATACACCAGTTCAATCAAACATAATTCCTTCCAAACACAGACTATGTGATACTTATAAACTGAATGATATTACCAAGATTGCATTCATTGTTGCAATCGTATATGTGATATGGTAAACCCTGAACATAACAGCAGCGCTGACTGTTCAGCAAATAATAATACATGCCTAACATCAGTTAACTACAAGCCATTTTTGCACTATGCTACCCTAGACAAGCAAATTATATCGGGATGGGATATCAGTGGCCGTTGCTCTATACAATAAGACTCACTGTACTTGTTATACCTTCATGTGTTGCATCTGATCTTGTTCCCATTGGTAACGCTTCATCTGGTTCTCTTCCAGTTCTGCTCTGGTCCGCACATAAGCATCATAGTTACCCTGTACAGAGTGAGTTACACAATAAGTTCAATATAGAATTATTAGGGATGAAACATATGAATCTGAATATTCTTCAAATCAACGAACAAATTAACAAAATTTAATTATTCTTGAGAGTTTTCTGTATAACTAAGGTTCTCAAAAGGGATTACTACTACAGTCCTTTACATGCATGTATTTTTCTTTAAAAGATGATGAATTACAGTTTTAAAATGATAACTTTCAGTTTATAGAAGCTTTTCAAGATTGTCTGATTAGCAAATATTTTAACCAACATTTCTTAACAAATACGAATATTTCTTAACAAATGAATATTCGTACTATTCGTTTCAGCCTTAAGAATTATCTGTCTATCCTTTACCTAAGAATGGGGGCCATATAGAATTAATTACATTTCATTAAAACACTTGTGCTAATATACACTTTCAATCGCTGCTGCTGCTGCTGCTGCTGCTGCTGCTGCTGCTGCTGCTGCTGCTGCTGCTGCTGCTGCTGCTGCTGCTGCTGCTGCTGCTGCTGCTGCTGCTGCTGCTGCTGCTGCTGCTGCTGCTGCTGCTGCTGCTGCTGCTGATGCTGCTGCTGCTGCTGCTGCTATGCAGACTGTGGATACTAACCCCGTAGTAGACCAGTCCACACTTGTGAAGGTGAACGATGTTAGTACACACTCCATTGAGGAAGTCCTGAGAGTGGGACACCAAAACCAGAATACGTTTGTACCTGCAGTGTACAGAAAATAAATAACAAAAATAAAACATTTGTTTAAATGTAATCAGAGCATCAATACATACACACAAAAAAGCAATAGCAAAGTACATTGACTGCATTTTTTACATGTAGCAACACTCTCCTCTTTCAAACCATTAAAAATATTGTTATAAAAGATTTGCTACACAAAAGGATACTAGCATCAAAATTGAATATCCACAGTTGTTAGCACAACAGAGAAGTAGTGAGGAACATGTGGTTAGTAGCAAATTGTTGTTACCAAGAAATACACATATACCAGTAGTGACTGACTTACTTTTTCAGTTCTTCTTCAAGCCACACACAAGCATCAAGATCAAGGTGGTTAGTGGGCTCATCCAATAATAACAGTGTGGGCATGATGAACAGGGCTCTAGCCAAGGCTATCCTCATCCTCCAGCCACCAGAAAAATCTCCTGTCTTGGTACGTTGCATTTCTACAGTACATACAGTGAGCACACTAACAGACATTGCGTGTGTGTGTGTGCGTGCATACGTGTGTGACAGACAGACAGAGACAGCGAGAGACACATAGAGAGACAAGACAGCAGCACTGGCCCACTAATCCAAAGATTTCGGGTTTGATGCCTGGTTGTGCCCTGGTGCTAGCAATTTATCACACAATAAATTTTTATCCAACATGAACACCCTCCTTATACAGTACCATCATACAGTACAATAGTACTGTATAGTAGGAACCACAAAGGAGTAGGCATGGCCCACAAATAACATCACCCAAAAACTAGCATCAATTTTTCCTGACAACGATGAGGCAGTATTGGTTAAACTAAGCCCAAACAAGCTTTCACATAGACCTGAAAAGCTTTCACATAGACCTGAAAAGCTTTCACATAGACCTGAAATGCTTTCAACAAATTGCTACGGAATTTCCAAAAAAAAAAAAAAAAATTTATGGCGGAATTTTCACAAAAAATTAATTAACGGAATTTTCTACTGACTGACTGATGCCTTCAGACAAGCATAACTCGATAACAGCTAAGGCTACGGGCTTGATTTTTTCACTGTTTGATGTCGCTTCGGCCCGAGCAGTGCCTTTCGGCACACCGCAGTATAGCGCAATACGAACAATGTATTCTTCATGGACTTACCAGTATCCTCCTCAGTGTCTCATTCATCTTTGCTGACAGCGAAAAGTGTCAATTTGGCGGTAGCACATGATGGCTTCCCTGGAAATCGTCCGTATTTTCATAGTGGCTATTTTGATTGCAGAGGTGCTTTTCTCTTTTGGTATGCGTGTATTGCAGAGGTGCTTTTCTAACAGTTTTGATTTGAAATGCTGTGTAATGGGTTGAAGATAGTTGGCAACGAAGCATAATGAATACTTGACTTTTCAGACAATAATTGATATAGCTGGGGTGCACGGTGCCATTTCAGATGCAGTATGTGTGGGTTAACCAGTCATAATTATTTACAAAAGTTAAAAAACAAGTACACAAAAAAATTGGAATTTTCAAAGAGTAGGGACCATATAGCACATTGATAAAGTGTTGAAACAAGCTGGAGTAGTGCACGATATTAAACCAAAGTAAAACAATAAGAAGTATTATATCCCTACTGTGCTCAAGATACCATAATGGATATGCACAGTAGGGATATAACACTTCGTATTGTTTTATTGTGATTAAATATGCACTACTCCAGCTTGTTTCAGTACTTTTTATCGATGTGCTATGGTTGCTACTCTAGTTGAAAATTCCATTTTTTGTGTACTTGTTCTTTTAACTAAGTCATGAAGTTACTCACCCCTAGTAAATCCTAAGCCATGTAAGATCCTACCAGCTCTTGTTGCAGCCATACCAGCATCCAGGTCATCCAGACGTTCATAAATGTCCATAAGCCGTTCACTGTCAGTATCCCCAGCCTTCACCAGCTCTTCTGCTTCAGCTTCCAATCTAATTCTTTCATTATCTACCTGGAAGGAATGTGTGGTTATTTTAAAGCTTGAAAATCTGTATCCTTCTTACTTCTTGCTAATATACTGGACTGTACCATATAAATGATTATCATAAATGGTAAGAGTTCCTAATTTGGTCATTAGTTGAATTTTATTTGCATCATCACAGTATCAGCATTACAATTAAAAAGAATTGTCTGCAAAATGCATTATGCGACAATTTGCTATTTACCTACCTATGTTTATCTATACGCACCCCCACATGAGCCAATACATTTAATGGTAAAAGTAGCCAGTACGTATATGAGAATTAAACCACTTCAGCATAGGTAAGGGCTTCACACTGAGGTGATTTGTTTTCGCCAGTTTCAAATACGGGACAGGGTGTAGTAACTCACTACAAACTTTTGAGAAATACCTTCCCATTAGGTATTTAACAACTAAACAACACTGTAGCAGGCGTCATAGGCTACCAGCTGTACCAGGAAAAGCAGATCTTTGACTTTCAAGGGGCAAGTCTCAAACGAAAATGAAGGGCAGCCTTTAGAGTTTTTAGAGAGAATCTGTGTACAATACACAATCTATAAAACAGTTGAGAATATACTTCTGTGCGTAATACGTTGTTTAAAACGGTTTGTTCTAATAGCACTTCGAGCATAGCAACATAATTAGGGGGTTACAAATACAAAATTATAATAACTTCATTAATTCAATAATTCTGTATGCGTAAGTACTAGTGGTGTGTGATACGTACCAACACACCACGATACTCTGGCTGTATCGCGATAGCAATATTATGCTCGAGTATCAATATTGTGATTATGCATTCATGGAAATATGAAGGTCTGGTTTTGCGCATTTAAACAATGTAGCTCAGTTGTTTACCAGTTTCATATATAACAGTGTAGTGGAATAATATAGCTAGTAGTAAACCATGAACAATTATCAGCCATCCACACATTTAATATGAAAAGGTCTGTACTTTTGCACTATAACAGTGTAGCTGGGTTGCTTACCACTTTCCTGAAAATTTGTTATATAACAGTGTAGTGGGCATGAATGGAGTAATAGCTGGTACTTAGCTATGAAAATTTATTAGCAGCCCACACATCTAATAGCACTTAAGGCACTTTTAGGAGTATGTACCATATCATGTATCGCATCATATAAGTGACTACACAGCTGTTAGATCAGGTATTGCATCATATCAGTGACTACACAGCTGTTAGATACAGATAGGCTCTTACAACTGTATCATACATTTTTACAGCCACATCGTATCGTACATCACTAATTATTACAAAAACAAAACCCTATTAGTTAAAAGTCAATAATAGCGTAGTATCAAGAGTTAATAATAAGAGAGGAGAGTGTCTAATGCTGTATAGGCCTATAATAGATGATTGCGCAGAAATTAAATGGCTTCCTTTCCGTGTAACGTATAGGTTTCTAGTGTTTGTTCGTTTCCTTACCGCAATTAGTTTAGCCGCACCGTGATGAATCCTCGAGAATAGTCGAAGACTGAACTCTAAAGACTGAGCCGTATGTACAGGGAACAGTACTCCTTTAATTGAAGAATGCTCAAAGGTAGGGTAACATGGCAATGCAGTGAATCTTTGAAGCGATACTCCGCTATGAGTTCAGTGTTTATTGGTTTCTCAGACGCTCTCCCCCAGAGTTATCTTCGAGGTTAACAGCCACACTTCTTTACGCAACAGAGGGATGCTCTTCGTGGTGAACTTGAACATCGAGTTGAACGCACGCCCTTGTGTCTGGGATAGCCTTTGTGGTTAAATGCGAAAATATATTAGCCAGTCTGTACGTTACGCGGAAAAGAAGCCATTTAACTTCTGCGCAATCATCTGTTACAGGACTATACGGCGTTAGACACTCTCCTCTCTTATTATTAACTCTTGGTAGTATGTATTGTTGATTAATGCCAGCTAGCTGCATGGCACCTGGGTTAAAAATTTTGAAACATGAAAATGCAAGTTGCTATTCTTCATCGCTTCGTAACAGGTAAGCCGCTGTAGTTAGTGTTTATTTAAATTCCTCCAAGTAGCCCAGTGAACAGACTTTTGATCACTGTGTAGTTTCAGGCTATAAAATATAAGGTAGCCCACCTATAACTAATTATGTTTGCCGTGCACACTTGTACTATGTAAACACACATTGTCCAATAGCTCTATGTGGGTTTAAAGGTACAAAATATTCCCATTGTCAAGATACAAGGGGCTGTCACGTAGGTACGCGCTGTAGGTAGATCTGCAACCGCAGTCAAAGTCTTGACCGGCAGAAATTTCGCTTTGACCTGTGACTAAGAGCCTTTTTCGACCTTTGACCGGTGACTTAGCGACGATATTTCAGCACTTTTCGATTGTGGGTTGGAAGCTTTTACCCTTGACCGTTGAATTGGCACGATCTTGGTGGCCTTGACCTTTGACTTAGACTGCGGTTGCAGATCTACCTACAGTGAGTGCCTGTGTGTCACCCCCTTGAGATATCTAGGCCCAGTAACTTCCAATTTCTCACCTCCGTGACAGCCTCCAAGGCACTTTTATCGGTAGCAGGGTATTCTTCAGTGAGGTGGAAAATGTCAATATGTTCTGGTATGGGTAACTCTCTTTGGCCAATGGCTGTTAACATTGTCGACTTCCCTACATCATCAGTTAATCACCACTAAGTTTAAATCTTTAAACACTTACCACAACCGTTCAGTCCCAACAGACCATATCTTCTACCACAGTTTAATTCTAGTCTAGTATCGGAGAGAAGCTCCACGCCGTGGAACGTGAGGGAAAATCTGTCTATGTGAACGTCTCTCGAGGCGGGGTGAGATGATAAAACGCCTGTGACTGATCTGGCCGAAAGTTTTATGCCCGCTACGGCCCCGGCTAGACTGGAAGCTCCATCCTGGGGTTGATTTGATCCAGAGGAAGTCGTTTCCGATTTTGATGCGCTAGGTTTACTCGCTTGTGCCTTGGCCTTCTTCTTGGCTTGCCGCTTCTTAGCAGCCTCCGTTGGCATTTTCCACACCACGTGTAGCAGTAGGCTGTAAATAGAATGAAACCGCAAAACCAATAACCATTACGTCATTTCCAAACCGCGATAGCATGGCGTGGTTGATCATAGATTTTTACATTGGGGTAGCTATGGTACTCCATACATTCATCATTAAACATTGAGATGATGATAATAGTGACCAAATTTAGGGGGCATCTACAAAGTGATTTTGGTACGCTTAACGTCATAATGACGTTAAGGGGGGGACGTTAAGGGGGAGGGGGGTTTAGCCCATGACGTTATTAATTTTTATTGAAGCGGTTGTAGTGTAAACAGTTAACGTTTTGTGCTTCTATTGCCAATGCATTGTTTTCATAGTGTGATGTTAAGGAGGGGGGTCTGAAGTAAGTGTCATTATGACGTTAAGCGTACCAAAATCAGTTTGGAGATGCCCTCTTAGGTGTATAGCAATGGAGGCAGGGGATCTGAACAATAAGTGTCTATTCTCCACCACATCAGATGCATGTACCAAGCTAACTGTTTCCCAGCTGCATGCTCCTCAAATCAATCATACGAATTATGGGTGAAGCTCAGTATAGAATTTCTGGTAGCAGCTAGGGGTCTGGGGGCACAATTCCCAGATGTTCTACCCTAGTTTGTTAGCTTCAAGATTTTTTTTCAGGAATAATTGATGTGTTGGTTACAAAAGGGAACATGCAAGCATCAAGTTTGAAAGTAAAATACAAAGGCTATACTTGCAGAATTATGAACACCAATACTGAAATTTAATTGTTTATACACACATATAGTTTGGATGTTTGGCACAATGGTGAGGGTCCAGTACACTACATGTCAAGAAAAGGTTTAGTTTCATATTATTTTAACAAAGTATAGTTATTGTTCCACCGGGCAACCGGAAATATTTTGTCAGGCAGGGTTAATGTTCCGGCAGTCCACTAGATTTCTCTCACTATCAAGCACACTAGTTGTATATATACTATTCCCAGAGTATTCAACTTTAGAGCACGTCTAGTAGGTTGCCCCGAGCATTCAACTTTGGGGATACGAAAAGTAGTATAAGCGTTAGGGCTAGGCTAGGGTTCAACTTTGGTTTTTTTTTCACCTTTGTTTTCAATATAATAGAAGTTACTCCACTTGGAGACATATAAGGTGGGAGTTTGGTAGGTGGGAGCCATGTAGCACAATGGATAAGATCCTCCACTAATGCACTGGAAGTCCCGGGTTCGATTCCCATCAAGGATTTAGTGTTTTTTCCATTTGAGGACCCTTTTTTGTCTAAGTTTTATTTTTATTCACATGACTGCTGGAACAATAGCAACAGCCTAATTTCAATGGAGCAGTTGACTGTTCGAGAGTATTTCCTAAAATTATAACTTTGATACTTAAAATAGATTAGCATTTCCCTGCCTTTTGCTCTTTTTATTATATAAATTACTCCTGCAGTTTCTACTATAGGCACCAGGGGCGTAGCCAGGACTTTTTGAAGGGGGGTTCCAGCACCAGCATTGAGTTACTAGAAGCAGGGGTCTGGGGGCACAGCCCCCAGCCGCTGAGAGACTTTCAATATTTTAAGAAATCAAAACTCAGCAAATTGCTATATTTTATGCAAAAAGTACATTAATTATGATGCATTAAGTGCCCCTGGGATGAAGGTAGTACTAGATAAAGTCACCTAGTGGAAACAGACAGCATAACACATAGAGACACATATAGTAATCTGTAAGTGATGGTTATATCTCACTGTGGTATAGGAGCTATGAATCCACTGATACAAATGACAATCAAAACAATATAACTATACAAATATGCATAGCATGAATTCATTTTGCATAACACAAGTGATAAATTACTGGAGCTCTATATCTTTAAACACTGCACACCAAAGCTATAGCAGTATAAGGTCATGCTAAGTTTTGCATTTAATGTTGGAATGTCTGAAAAACTTCATATGGACATGGATATTCACATGCATGCTCTATTAGAGTATATACCTGACTGCTCTATTAGAGTATATCGATCTTTTAAACAAGTTTTGAAGAGGGCTCATGTTACCTCTGTAAATCCTTCCCTGAGAGATGAATGTAAGTTTTATCAATTGTTGTGCTGTGCCATTATACTATATTGCTCACTCATTTTGTCCTGCCACACTAAATGGTGTGTTAGGATCCTGCTTGCAGAAGTCTAAATTTTACAGGGGGGGGGGGGTTCCTGAACCCCCCGGAACCCCCCCTCCCTACGCCCCTGGGCACAATGCAAAACAGTTTGATGGGCAGTGGCAGTAGGTGCTTTGGTACCCCCCTGAATTCGCTCCTGCTTGCATGGATCTCACAGGAAACTGTGTGCAATATACTACACAATTTTAAAGCAATACATCATTACTCAACTCTCTCCATGTATTGGTTGACAATTAACTGTGTTAAATGAATAGCAAGTTTACTAATAGAATTGCAAAGGTGAATAGCACTTATTCAACATATACTATGCTGTCATTGTAAAAATAATCTACTTGAAAAAAGATACTATCATGCTTGAGGTACTGACGTGACGCAGTGATCTTGTATAGTTCTATATTGGAAATGAACTGGTTAGTGTACCACATAGGATAACGACTTATCTCTCCATTACTGACCCTCCCGCAACCATCAGCTTGATACTTTCCATATCCTACATGATGTTCAGTGTTTGTGGTCTGGTTCAACAGTATCACTTCATAGTGTCCCACCATTGGCCACCTTAGCTGATCATCATAAGGACCCTTCATGAGATACAGGATTACTGACAAGTGAGTACCTCTACCACTATAATAACCAGCAGGAAATACACATAAGCACATCTGGTATCCCTCGGGATGACTGTAGAATGGGTTACTGTACCAGTTAGCTACTTCTCTCTTTGCCTTTGCGTACTCGGACATCTTCACAATCACTGGACTAACCTGAGTTCCTGTTGATAACTTTGCTGCTGTAGTGACAAGCTCAATAGTCCATTTACCATAGAGCAGTTGCAACAGTTCATTTTTCTGTTGTAATTTCACTTCCAGTTCAGTGATCCTCCTCTGAGCAGCAGTTTCAATCTCGGTTAACTTTGTTTGAAATTTGACCTCCAGTTTGGTTAGTGCAACTTCAGTATCAGTAGCTAGTACCTTTTCAACTCTTGCAAGATTTTGATTAGTCAAAGTTAGTTCTTATTTTGTAGTGTTAAGAGTAGAAACAGCAAATGACAAGTGTTCTTCCATATTTTCCTTGTTGTGTTTCTTCTGATCTTCACGTACCATTGTCTCCATACAACCCACCACATGATACTCCCACCAGATTTGCTCAAGTGAGCACATTTTCATGTGTTCTTCTAAATCTTCTCTTGGGACACTATCAATTTTACACTTGTTAGGACAGCGTATGGGGAACTTGGAACACTGTTCCTTGTGTCCATTCTCAATAAACTTATGCTGTCCATTAATGTCGCAATGCTGGCATTTAACCTTGAGATGCGGGCACTCAGTATTGGAATGATTGATTAGGAACCGTTGTTGTAAAGTTATTCCACAGCCATTAGGGCAGGCAACCTCTTCAAGAGGACACATCTTCCTGTGTTCAGCAATATTCTCACGAAGTATGTTATCAACTTCACACTTATTGGGACATTTTATGGGGAGCTTGGGACACTGTTCCTTGTGTTCGCCCTGAATGAAGTGATGTTCTCCTATAAGGTGGCAGTACCAACAATCAATCTTGCGCCGTACACACTCATCCTCAACATGACTGGCAAGATACCGCTGTTGTAAACGCTTTCCACAACCATTGGAGCATGGCACTTCTTCAAATTGACAGCCTGCCTTGCTGTTTCCAAAGTGATTGACAATGTCATTCACTTCACCTTGCCACTCACACCCTTTCTCCTTGTTAGTACAAAACACATGGAGATTTCTGACAGCTCGATCAACTTGCTTGTTTGGTACAGTAACAAATTCCTCATTACGACAAACAGGGCAAGTATCAGAAACAGTAGAAACTCTCTTTGCACTCTCAAGACAAGACTTACAAAATGTATGACCACAGCAAATAGCGAGACAGGCTTCTCTACTGGGACAATGACATATCTTGCACACCAACATATCTGATGGTGTCATCACAAACTGATAGTCATACCCACCCTCACCATTACTGGTTGTAGCAATCGCCATGACTGAATGACACTCGGAATGAACTTCTAGACTGAGTTTTACCGTTCAGGAAATCCCGTTTCTGATCTACTAAAGATTATTCTCCAACATAAATTATGTTTCTCCATAGATAATGGACACTATTATCTATGGTTTCTCCAACGGCCTGAGCACTGATGCCGAGACTGATGCAACAACGTCTTCGCCAAATTGAGATCACGTGACTTGTACTAAATGTTTCACGCGCTTTTTCATAATGGCAACACAGTTCGCAACACTAGGCAAATGTCCTCGCCAGTGACGGCAAATGAAGTCGCTAGACTTACTGGAGTCGCTAGACTTACTGGAGTCGCTAGACTTACTGGAGTCGCTAGACTTACTGGAGTCGCTAGACTTATAGCGCTGAGTGGTATAGCTAGCTACAGGCTAAATGGGCCAGCCTTGAGATTGATGATCGCGGAGAGGGTAGTTCCTGGTGAGCGGACTCAGCGGAGCCAGTGAAGTCGGTAGCTACTCGCCCCGCATCTTAGTCTCGCGTAGCCCAGGCGGTTCGCGCATTATCATCAGGTAATTATCTGGCTTTAAAGGTATGCTATATTCAGGTAGCTGGTAGCGCGCCGCAATGTACTCATTGTAGAGGTTATTCGTATACTTAGTATACGGCGGATGCTGAAACGTGCATAACGGATTCAGGCTGGCTCTCGTGCTGTCTAGTAGGGATGTGAGATGTCAGCACTAATAACTGATTAAATACGTTCCTGACTGGATAGCCACCAAGTTCTCTGCTTAAGTTCTCTGCTTAAGTTCTCTGCTTGAGTTCTGGTGAGTGAAATAATCGCCAGACCGGTGTCACAGTGATATATGTTTCCCCGGGTAACGTGTTTCCCGCACACTTATCCCTAGGGATCCGTGTTTCCCCGCACACATATCACTAACTCGCTAGCGACCTACAAGTCACAGTGATATGTGTTTCCCCGGGTAATATGTTTCCCCTTTATAAAGTCATGTGCTACGTAGCTACGTAGTGTTAGCATAGGATAGCAAGCATCAAACAGTGACAGCCAAAAGAACTTTGTATATTTCCTTAGTGAGACCGCAAGTTATATGCTGTTCAGTGATTTGGAAACCTATAACCATATCAAGCAGGGGCGGATTCAAGGGGGGAGCTTTGGGGGCTGAAGCCCCCCCTTCATATTTATAGCTTTACTTGATCAATATGATGCTGAGAATTATAATGAAATTTTGTCTTAGCATAATTATATGATCACCAATAATATAAAACCACCTTATTAACATCTTTCCAAGGTATTATCAGTGGATTTATATGCTAAAGTTTATGCAACAAGGACCTGGAGGTGTACAAGATCGAGATACTTTAATAGAGCAGTCAGCTAACTACTCTAATAGAACATTCACTGGAAGCATATAGTTGGTTCTGTTATAATCTAAAGGCAGTATATATAATCTACAGGCAGAAAATATTATGAATTTTATGTGGGAATGTCTCCAAATTGCAGTATTTTAACATTTATTTTTCAAAATTTCCTGGGGGGCATGAGCATGCTCTCTACCCAAGAGATTAGTACCTTGAGTTAGCCCCCCCCCCCCCCCCCTTTTATAAATCCTAGATCCGCCCCTGTCAAGGACATCACACTTATTGAGCAGGTCCAGAGAAGAGCAACAAAGTTTATTTTAAATGACTATTATAGTTATCATTATTAGTATAGCTAGCTATAGTATAATTATTGTATAGCTTATATAGTAGCTATATAGCTAGTTAGCTAACTATAGCTATATACAGCTGCATGCAATATGCATGCATGGGTGTCTATTAGCTAGATAGCAATAATATCTACTGAATGGTTGGATCGCGTACTGTTTGCAACTGGCCATATAGGATCTTGGAGTTACTGCACGATGGCTATATCTTAGTGGGAAACACGGATCCCTGGTGATATATGTGCGGGGAAACACGAATCCCTAGGAATATGTGTGTGCGGTGAAATATTTAAAAAATCGCTACGGGAAACACATATCACTGACAGCTTTTAGTGGGAAACACGGATCCCTAGTGATATGTGTGCGGGGAAACACGGATCCCTAGGGATATGTGTGCGGGAAACACGTTACCCTGGGAAACATATATCACTGTGACACCGGTGTGCTATAAAAATGAAACTTGGAGCTTATTCAATCAGTCATGCATATTATTATATTATTATATTTATTACTGTGCAGCAATCAAAAGATTATAACGCACAGGTGTGATCATAAAAGTTACTTAAGTTATTACAAAACTCATTAGGGGTAGAGGAATTAATTACATCAGCAGGGAGTTGGTTCCATAGACTTACTGGAGTCGCTAGACTTACTGGAGTCGCTAGACTTATAGCACTGAGTGGTATAGCTAGCTACAGGCTAAATGGGCCAGCCTTGAGCATATGCATGATGTGTCATGTATTTTGATGTACTTGACATCCTCAGTTCTGAGGTTTGTGCATAACTAAATAGTGGTGAGTCAGGACTTGAATAGGCTTTCATTTTGGAGATGATGTACTTATCAATGTTTTCTCCACTACTATGAACATGGGCAGAGGTGGAGGATAAGTGGAGATCTGAACATTAAAAGTTCTGATCTCCACTACCTACTCTTTCACTGGGGATAAGTGGGGATTCAGCATGGAAAATGGCCCACAACTCAGTCTCATTTTAATACCAAATGGCGTAGCTACCACTAAAGCAATTTTCGGTCTTCATGCTCGGCTTAGAACTACATCACTCAACATATCTTTCAACATATCTTTTAACAGCTTGCTTTTGCACATGATCTAGTAGACAGCACGTGAGCCTTGCCGAAAGAGATAGAACTTAATGCGAGAAAGCCAAGGATAAATCTCAGTGTTAGAAAGTAAAGACTGAGGGTGTTAAAGCTCGACAAGATATCAGCTGTCATTAAATGCCCACTACCTGGGACGAGGTTGGCAGTTGATTCCCCTACCTCTGTTCGTGTTCATAGTAGTGGGGCAAAGCATTGATAGGTGCATAATTTCTATGTACTGATTCAATCCTCGGTGCACCAAGGATTAGTACATTATCTTCATGACCAGTAAGTTCCCTGCAGTGTTACAATGCTGCAATCAGTATGTGGTTGTGTATTTAAGAGTACTGCGGAATTGCTGACCGTTAGTTGTATATACAAGGGGGTGGTACTGTATACTATGTCTATGATCTTCATTCTTGGTCAAACTGCAAAATAGGCCTTGACATTAAAAGAACGCTTAGCTAACTCTTAATTAGCCGAATTCTCATAAAACTCACATTCACATTGTATATCTAATGCATATGTACTTGATAGTTATCCTTTGAGCTACTACAAAAATTATTTTGACATTGACTTCGACCTAGGATGAAGATCAGACTACACAATACATTGTAGTGTCACTCAGCTGTGAGTTGCAGCACTCTTAAATTTGTACATGAGATTAGCTATTGTAACTGTACCTTGTACACAAACAAGTATCTTCCATAGCAGGCCTTCATCTAGTCAGGGGGGGGGGGGAGGGCAGTAGTGTAAAGATCCGTGTGCTTACCATGTACACACATGGTGTTTAGGTCTGGGGACATGCTCACCAGAAATTTTTGTATTTTAGACTCTTGAAAAGCTTTTGGTGCATCCTCAGGTACCTGAGAATAACATGCCGCTGTGTTTTGTTGCTCCCGGTACATTCTCAAGTATCTGAGAATAACTTGCCACTCCAGGCGATTTTTGCATTTTAGATGCATTCTCAGGTACACGTTGCTCCAGGAGATTTTTGTATTTTAGACTTTCTCAGATTGCTTCCGATACATTTTGAGGCACTTTGATTTAAACTATTGAAAGATCCATGAGTGGAAAGGGGAGGGGCACAAATAGGCGCTGGGTAACAGTTTTATTTATTTATTATTATTCACTATCCCCCTAGGGACCTACTACTGAAAGCCTGTGTAGCAGCTCATTTGACTTGAGTGAGTTTGTAATAAATGGTCATAATATGGATACAGTGTACTTCTTAAGTGATCACTTGATGTTGGCCTGAGAAAGTTTAGCAATTCTGAATCAATTAAAAGATATATGACTCCTCCACAAAGGGAAGGAGAAGGTTGCTTTTGCCCATGCATTGGTTGGAGGGGATGGCTCACAATCATTTTGCATTAGCATTTAGACTCTAGTACTAAACTTTCAGACCTTACTAACTTAAAACCATGGGCAGCGGAAAGGGAGGGGGGGCTAGGGGGCTGAAGCTCCCCCTCAGAATGATATCACACCGAAATTATCTTTCTTGGAGTGGGGCTGAAAACCGTGATAAAGATCGAGATACTCTAATAGGGCAGTCACTATATGTAAGGATTTTTATGTAGTTTATCAGCTAGAAATGGTAGCTGGTGAGGTGGAAAGCTCTTGTCAGTTGGTTGCGACCTTTTTTTTTTTTTTTTTTTTTTTGGTCTCACTTTACCAAACTATAGAAATAAGTCTGGGTCAGCCCAGCCCCCCCTCATATCAACTACTTCCTCCACTGCTGCTTAAAACCCTTCCATTCAGAATTGGGTACAAGCTACTGAAACCTTATTATTTTGTATACAAATGAAATTATAAATTTTTCGCTTTCAAAATTAGTCATTGTGTTTACATGTAATTCTGTAGTTACATCAATAAACAACCATAGACAACTATATCTACAGTATGATTGCAAAGTTGCATAGACTAAAGTGTGTGGTCAGAGTGGATATTAATAGTAAATATTATACCCCGTATGTAGCATATACCTTTTGAAGATGGTGATGTGTGTGAAAACAGGATATGTGGGCACGTATATTGGCCTACATTTTTGTAATTTCATCACTCTTAACATTATACATATTATTCTATTCCAGTAATAAGATATGACCTGTTGTGTGATGGTGTGTAGTTTGTGCCCACGTGCCTTTTTTTTGCATCTGGGGTACAGTCACATATACAAATAAAATTACTTGTACAAGAACATAGTAAGTATATATAGCTAGTAGCACGTTATTCAATTTAAGGAGTCCAGAGAGGTGATTCTAAAGTGGTATTGTAGCACGGAAAGGATTGTTGATAATTTATTATATATTGAAATTTTGTGAGTATTGCAGTCCCAGCCCTACGTCTGACATTTTCTACAAGTGGACATTTCCTTCAAAAGTTTCTATACGTCCTATAGACCCTGGTAATGAGTAGGAGTCATATTCCTTGCTTGAAATAGAGAGCTTATGCCATGTAAATTAATATCCATGATCTTCCAAATTATGTTAACAGTCCATTGTGCCATGTAATCTGTATAGAATTTCTAGCTTGCTGTATATTTAATATTGATGTGACCTGCATTTCTAGCATGCTAGATGCACAAGGGGGTGTCATGTAGAGAAGTGCTATAGATCTGCAACCACGGTCAAAGTCTTGACCAAGCAAAGTTTCTCATTGACTTGTGACTTGCAGTGCTTATTGTGTTTGACCTGGGGCTTAATTGTTTCTTGACCACTGTTTATTTTATAATTTTGTATGCCCTGCCTTTGTAGCATAGTATAACAACTTCTTGGTGTGTGCTACCAACAACTGTGAGAAAAGCATCTTTGTAATCACAGTGAAATGACTGCTGATGCTTAAACTTTGAAACATCTTCTTGGAGATCCTTACATCTTGTGAGCTATGTATAATTCCATAAACTTGATTCCAGTTACGTATAGTTTGGGTCTAAAACTCTATTTCATTGATCATTGACCCACTATTTTATAGCCTTGACCGTTAACTTTAGAGTTTGACCACGGTCACAGATCTACAATCTGAGTGGCACTCCCTTGATGCATTTGCAATGCAAGTGGACAACTTGAAAATGAATCATCATTGGGCTACACAGTTTGTTACTAATAATACATGGTGAAAAGAACAGTATTAGAGTGTACTTATTACTAATAGTTAGGCACCAAGACCAAGGGAGAACAAAGTAATTTAGTAACTTCAAAGACTATCATCCCAAGTGCAGTATAACGGTGCTACCGAAGGACTACTAGATTAGCAGTTTGTCTTTGTGGTTGTAATTGTTTATCATGTACAAAATTGCTTGAGGGCATGCATGTGACTAAGTGGACATGTGTAGGTGACTAAGTGATTTAGTAAACCTCAAAATGAGCTATGATGTTGTCTAAAATAATATTAAACCAACTCGACCAGGGAACCTGAAAGGAGGCCTGCATGTGTAGTGGTCAGATGACTTGACCATTTCAAATATAACTGACATAACAAGTGCAACTTATCATAGATGTGCCCAAATACCTTAAAGAGCAGTGATACTATGTCAGAAAGTGTTCTTGAATCCTGCTGTGCTAGAAGCAAATTAAAGTTCAGCTCTATTATCTAATGCCATTCAGTCATTTGTTATATAATCAGTATAAATAACTGTCTACAGTATGTTGCTAGTAAGGACGTATTATACTAAGAACAATATTTGTTACTCAACTTATGACACCTGTCACACATGATACTTCTATCAGCCAGTAGCTGATGATGTTAAACATACTATATGCTGCCGATGATTGTGAGCAGCGCAGAAGTTATTCAATAAGCAGCAACCATGCTATATGCTTTTTACTACCAACAGCAAATGTAAAAACATACATGATACCCTGCAGCTGTGGGATGAATCAAAACTGTTAACATAAATAGGTAACCATGGCTATGATTCTGCATGTGTACAGTAGCGGCTCCTACACTTTTGTTTTTCTAGTCAGCAAAAATAAGTTTGCTTTCAGTGAGTGTGTGCATGCTGCTGAAATCCTTATTGTGGGCCTGATAACACAACATCTGTTGGTGATGTGGCTAATATCAGTACCCCTTTTGTGAATTTGTAGACGAGGGAATTTCCTAGCCTTGCTTTTGTTGTAATTGTGGTTCCAACAGCTCCAGGTTTGCACACCTGGCCTAAGTGACTAAACAGTTAAAGTTAACTTGGTTGTCATCATTTGTGATCATGTGCCATATGCCATATATTTGGGGTTGCGTATTGGAGGATGAATTAACAGAACTGTACATTCCGTGGTTACCGTACACATACAAATTTTCAAGGGACGTAATTTTCATGGATTTTGCAGTTGCTTTCCGCAACATTTTCATCCTGAAAATTAACAATTATTAAGGTTAGCTCTATGCTTTCTAATAGATAACCTCAGTGAGAAATGACTGATCCTCAAAAATAAAACCACGAAAATCCTGAAATTCATCGATCCCGAAAATTACATACTGTACCTCAAAAATTTGTATGTATACAGTATATTATTTGGTCATTCACATTAAGAAAAGTGCTGTATCCGAACAATGAAACATCCAGACTATTTGCCTTAGAACATTTAGAAACCACCTAAAATCGATATACTGTATTATACACAAACAGGTAGAATGTACCCACAAGCATGAACCTGTCTTTCATGTCTAATGATAAGTACAGTAAATTTACATCATAGCAGACCATTGGCTAGTTTAAATCAGGTGTTTAAGTGACTTGCCATGCACAAAATTAATGCTTGCTGTGTACATCACTGTCAAAGTAGTACTAGTCTTTAATACATCACTCTCCCCAAGCTCACGAGTGATATAGCACAAAGTATCCTGATAATTAAATGTACTGGTTTTTCAGATCACTTTACGAATGAAGTTGGGGCCTCCCAACTGTCCACATTAACAGGTTTCCACGAAACAAATCATTTTTTTGTTTGAGTATCAATTAGCAGTGAAACCTGTTAATAATAGATATGTGGACACCTGTAAAATCCGGAGTCTGGACATTTAGTTCTCAAAGTATCCCTTAGCATATGAATGGACCATGAAAAAGAGGAAGCTTTGAACAATCTTTATTGCAATGTTATACTACACCATATTATAGTGCCATTGCTTACTTTTGCTTAGCTTTTGTTGTGCAAGTTTTTATCAAACAGGAAGCAACGAGTAGTTGTTCGTGGAGCACTCTCTGAGTGGTCTACTGTCATTAGTGGTGTCCCGCAGGGTAGTGTGCTCGGTCCCATCTTATTTATTATATATGTCAACGACTTACCTGACTGTATACAAAGCTATTTGGGTATCTTTGCTGACGACACAAAACTTTATCGCCCCATCTGCTCATCTGAAGATTCCTCCATTCTGCAAGAAGACATTGATTCCGCTTTGCAATGGTGTGACACATGGCTATCCTTCCTTAACCTTCCTAAATGTCACTACAGCACAATTGGACATTCTTCACCAAACACAGAGTATTATTTCCCATCCGAAAATGAAGCAAATATGATCTCCATGGTTGTGGAGGAAAAAGATCAGGGTGTAGTATTTGATAAAGATTTGAATTTTACATCTCATGTTAATCAAATTGTAATGAAAGCTAACAGGGTATTGGGAATTATTAAACGTACCTTTGCCTCCAGGGATGCCAACACAATAAGATTATTATACGTTACTCTTGTTCACCCAATTTTGGACTATGCGTCAACTGTCTGGAACCCTCATCTTATGAAAAACATCCGTAAATTAGAAGCAGTTCAAAGAAGAGCCACAAAACTTATATCCTCCTTCTATAATTTGACATACTCTGAAAGACTCCAAGAACTTAATCTACCCAGCTTACTTTACCGTCGAACCAGAATGGATCTGATTATGACTTACAAAATCCTGAACAATTTAGTATCTGTGGACAAAGACTATTTTTTTACTGTTAATACCAACCCCACCCGATCAAATGGACTCAAACTTTACAAAAATCGCTTCAATACTGCTATTAGAGGTCATAGTTTTTCACAGAGAATCGTCAATGATTGGAACACCTTACCCCACGAAATTGTATCTGCACCTAATGTACTAATCTTTAAGACTAAAGTAGATGTATTTTTATATGACCGCCGGTTTGATTTTATTTAGATGTATTTGAGATTGGTTTTTATAAGACTTTGTCTTCCTTATACCAATTAACAAATAATAATAAAAACAATAAGAAACATGTTTATGTTATAAAATATTTTCCAGTTTTTCTTGCACAACATACTCCAACATTTATACCTTCAATCTTTTTGCACAAATTGTAATCATTGATGTACCAATAACCAGTATAATTACACAATATTGTAGCTTTATACAAATGTTGGTATCATGAAAATCATATGTAATAGGTTGTAATTTCAAGCTAGAAAACAAAAAGCATTTTTCAGAAATTTATCAGGTATGGATGGTATACTGGTACATAGGTAGGTGCAGTCAAGCCCAAACATCCCATAAAACAGTTTTGATGCACTACCTACACGTATCTCAAAGACTTTCACAGGACTAGTAACCTGTAGAAGGTTGTACCATGTCTCGCAGGTGAAGGTATGGGCGCCTTAAGTCCCATATGGACTTTCACCCACTATGTGATACATGGATAGTTGGCATTTACTTCCCCAGTTTACCAGATACCCATTGATGTTACAGCTGGGTGAGCTGCTTCCCCAGTGACACCAGGCCACCAAGTCCCCATTGAACAGCTGAGTAGACTGGAGTAATGTGAGTAAAATTTCTTGCTCAAGGAAATGCCAAAATATCAATTGGTGTAACCAGGCATCAAACCTAGAACCTTAATTTTCACCAAGCTGATGCTCTAGCCACTTGGCCTGGTAATACACACATGCACACGCATGCACACACACACACACACACATGCACACACACACACACACACACACACACACACACACACACACACACACACACACACACACACACACACACACACACACACACACACACACTCGCTCACTCTATCTGATAGGCTTGCGGGTAAGGCTGTACATATCAGTGAAAAACTATGTACATTTAGTGAGTTCAAACTCTTAATTATGCACTCGTACTGTTGAATAGACAAGACCACAGTTTGTATGTACCTCTAATATGCAAGACTGAGAATGTGGTGTACATGCATGCTAATGATGCATAATAGTTGAGAAGGTACTTGAGCAAACTTAACGTGAGTCCAGTAGTCTATTCTAGTAATCCAGCCCAGTATTAGTCCAGTAATCCAAAAGTCCAGTCAAGTGAATGGGTATATATATACATCCAAAAATTTTATATTTGCATGTTATAAGATCTGCATGACAAGTACTGAGTTTCATTACAAAAGCAAATGCTGAGTTGGTGTGACTACAGTTGCGAACACAACTCCACAGTAGTTGTGTACACGTGGCCACAATAGACTAGTTATCTTGCTATCCCAAACTCTGTGAGAAATGTATATACTCAAGAATTAAAACATATTATCTTTTGGACTAACTAGTCTGATGTATATGATATTATCTGCATGGAGGCACTTCTCATAAACTGAAGCAGATAGACTTTATTTCCATTTTAGGATGTGTAAGACAGTCATCAGCAAGTATATGTGCCATTTGTTTACCAAGTAAAATTGGCTGGCATACATATAACCTGAAACTTTTGTGAAAAAAATATTGATTCCAGAAGTAAAAACTTGGTATATGGGGTAGAAATATTAACTAATTTCTTATATCCCATGCAACTTACTTTTTGTAAAAGTTAGCTAACTAGAAATTAGGTTACTAGTTAGTTTCATGTCCTTGTTTGTTACCATTTCACCCAGGGGAAGAATAAACTGTATGCAATGGAAATGGAAAAGAGAAAAAGTCAAATCTTCATGACATGTATATTAGGGTAAAACACTTACTTAGTGTCCACCTCCCAAAGACCGCCTCATTACAAAAACCACCTCTGTACAAGGTCACAATATGACAAAGGCACACTATAATTAGAACATTACAGTGACTACCTCCTTACAATAACCACCTCTTTACAAAGACCACTTCTTAAGATTTCATAGCTAAGCTACAAAAATGTATTGTATGACTTGTTCACTAACACACCTAGAAAATGATAGGTACTTATGGTCATCTTTTGAGACTGCATTTTCTTTGATACAGTTATAGTTTACAACACTTTATGAGAATATCCATTACAAACTGATTTATGGTACAGATGGTCTGATCAGACCAAAATATGGAGGATAATATTGACCTTACCATGGGGTCATAAAGAGGAGATACACCATTAATTTTCTGGGGCGTACATATTTTACACATTATAGTAAAGGTCCTGGAGTATACCTGGCTACAGTAATGGGTTGGGATCATGATGAATATATGTAATTGTACAAATTCATTATTACATTCAGTTTTTGTAAAGAGGTGGTTATTATAGGTAATTAAGTATGCCTTTTGGCATCTTTGATACCTAATTAAAATGTGGTCTTTGTACAGAGATGGTCTTTGTAACGAGGTGGTCTTTGAGAGGTGGCAACTAAGCAATGGGTTTACCCTAGTGTATACATGTAATGAAGATTTGACCTTTTCTGGTTTCTATTTTCTGTTTCCAGTTTCCATTTCCACTGCTTCCAATTCCCCGAGTAGGTGTTTTGGTTTTAATGCATGATTACTAGATACTATGTAACCATTGTTGTAACATAGTTACAGTACAGAGAAAAGTAGCTAGTTAACCCAACGGGCTGCACATATAATTTAGACAACTCATAATTTTAAAATCCTGTGTGATGTTTCCGTTTTGAAAGTCCAATTTTAAATAATATGTCCTGTACTGTGCATGTATGTCTGTACATGTATTGTGTTCATATGTAGTAACTGCAAGTTTATATTCATGGTGGTGAATGTTTATGACCCACATGATTTTATTTAATAGATTAAAAAATATTGTGACATGATGGGATTTCAACAGTTTAGTGATGCAGGCCATCGATGCTTGTTACATAGATAAGCTATAGTTTATATACAGTGCAGATGAGTATGCCATTAAATATAACTAACAGGTCATTCTAAGGAGACATCGAAAGGGACTCTTATATACAGCAGCACTGCATCAAACAGCAATACAGCAGTTACAATGTTGCATATTTAAGCATTCTGTGTGTACATAATATGCAGTGTACATGTAATAAAAAGTGTATTTATGTTGATGCACATTAATCCAATACATGCCGTAGTTGTACTGTTTCAAATATAATAGATCTCTTATGTTGCAATATACTGGAACAACAATGTGGGCAGATAATATTATGTGTGTTTTATAAGAGTGATTGCAAGTTCAATAGCATGTACTGTGTACAAGTATATCACGCACTGTAACTATATAATATGCAGAGTGTATAGTACATATGCTTATAACCTTAATGTAATCACTTAAGTGAATATGGTATTATTTTATCATAAGATATTATGCATTATAATGCATGCATTCTGAAGCTGTTGGCAGATCTTTACTATATATATTATATTGTTATTGATGGTGAACTTCATTTTTCATATGTATCTTAAACACAATATTGCAACACTGAGTGTGTAATTGTATATTGTAGTAACCATGCATGCATGGGTTTATTGCTGCCTATATATATAATTATATAGCTTTATAACCTATAACTCTTTACGTGTGCTGTTGCAAGCACGGCCACAGTAGTTGCAAACTATAATGCATTGTTATACAAACTGTACTATTATAATTATGGTCTATATACAATTATTATTATAATATACCTGTTAAAGAAATTAATGGTTATAATTATAGAAGAGTCCATACGTGTCTGGGGATAATCTGGGATCTGTGCCATTATGTATTTTAGCTTAAACTTCCTAATAAAACAATCGTTTCACTGATTGCTTGTATCACTTCATGTATGATATTGATTGAGTCTATATATCCATGTATGTAAATCAAAACATGCATATTTGCATATATAGAAAGAGTAAACAAAGTTACATTAAATGTCATACAAGAGTTCATGATATTAGAAGAGGGTCTTACTATATGCTATAATTATTATGAACTCTTGCTTGAAGAAATGTGCTTATTTGAGTCTATTCTATTGCAAACAGGTCAGTGACATACCGGTCTATTATTATCTAGCTATAATAGAATTACATATCAGTATAAGTCATGCATTACAATGAGTCATCCATCGTTTCAGCCTAACTTTATGCAAGTATGCAAAGAGTATGCTGCTAGGGGAGGTATACTTTTAATTAAATAAAATTAATAACCAAAAATGTAAGGTTAAAAAAAATGCTTTAAACCAGTTGATTAATAATCCATACATGCTCCTGTATAAACTACCAGCCTTATACTGAAACTGAAAGACCAGCTGCAGGATACGGATAGTGTAAATATCTGTATTACAATTTTTATATGCATTGAAATGATGATACTTCCCCTGAGTTTATCCGTACCTAGATCTGTTATATAGTTAGCTATAAGGTATTAATTTTCAAGAGTAGCGTAATTTACAACAGTAGTTGTATGCGTAATTGTGTGCATCTTCAACATTATTTCAGAAATCTTTGTGAAAGAGTTATAAAGAACACTATTTGTGACCAGATTTAGGGAAAAGGGTCTTCCACACATCCAATTCCGTAAACTTGGGAGACCATAACTTAGTGTTCAAGTAACATAATTATTATTCTGAAACTATCACCATGTATATTCAGCTATGTTGGTGCTCACTTCTGACCAAATTTCAAGTCTATAGCTCTTTCCATTCTAAAGATATGAATTGCCAAAGTTGGCAAACTGGATGTGTGTGGAAGACCCTCTTTTGCAAATCTGGTCACATTTGTACATTTGGTATGTTGCTAGTAAATTGCTTAGCTTTGTGGTGCAACAATCACATCATTCCACCTTTCCATAGTCACAACAATGCCACATACTACCACTGACTACCCATGCACGGCCATGGAGCATGGCACTTTTATGCTGACACATGTAGAAAGGGCATCAGTGATATCAGTTGACACTTCATCATGTGGTTTCCATACTAGGTCTCCAAACAAGCCTTAGGCCTGGATCTCCAGTAAGCACGTACACTGCCTTTGGATCCTTACTGTGTACTTATAAACATAATGTACTGACTTATGACTAATGTGAGGAATAAAAACAATCACGATGTATAAACAGTTTACAATAACACAATACAGACACAACATTCACACCGTAAATGTCAAAGTAGCACTATAATTGTTTTCAGATGTATACAGCAATGTTGAATCACCATTTTCTGTTTCTCCTATAAGTAGAAATATACATATATATATATATATATATATCTGTAACCACTGCATGTATGTAGCTTACCTAGCTCAATACGTATAAGCATCTCGTCTTTGCAGTCCCATCAGAATAATTTTACATCTAATGTAGATACAAACAAACCTTATACACTGTACATGCAAAGTAAAATGTGCATGTTGCAAAATACACAGTCCCGTTACAGTAAATTTTAAATGTTGAAAATATTAAGTCATCTAAACCTTCAATGCAAAGTACCATTACTGTTAAATTACTTTTACAAGCAGAGTAGTGTAGTAGTAACAACACAATCTCAACGAAAAGTGAACTCATGTTTGCATAGAAGAGCTGTAGCCACCACACATGCACCTAATACCTAAATTTACTTGGCAGCTGGATCTGAGATGTATTCACAGACATTGACATGAATGACTCACTCAGCAGCCACCTCCTTAACCACCTCTCTGTATGTAGTGGCCACCTTCTTACCACTTCTCTATAGTGGCCGCCTCAAGTAGTTTCCAAACACAGCAATGGTGTACTACATGACATGTTTTCTAAAGCAAATTCTTTAGCCAGTAAACGGTTCATTACAAGTTGTGATGGGTGTGTCCACCCACCATTTCTAGTTAAAGCACACAAGGAAAGCCCCATTCAATGTTCTCAGAGATCAGCCATCCTCATTCAAGTTATCACAATGAGAGTGACTAAGTGTAAGAAAGCTAACTTTTATATGCATACGGGTGCTCATTCATTGAACAAAATCTCCTTTAAAGTTGAAACTTTTCAAACTTGTTCACAAACATGATGTAGACAGACAAACATACAATCATACTACACGTAGACATGTGGTTTTCCTATATCCAATTTCAGGAAACCAGGCCAGCTGTAGGCTTGTGGGCCTACAGGCCTGTTAACCTGTGGGCCAGCTGTAGGTCCACAGTTGGCCTACAGCTTAACAGCCCATCCGGTTAAGTTACTAAACAAACTTTAAAATATTTTAAAGAGGAATTAATTTTATTGCTATGTATGATAATTGCTTTGTAGAAATCAATGATCAAATGTCACAGCTTGCAGGCAAATGCCAGATAGTGACAGGGGACTGATACACATTGTTAATTTTATATATGTCATACCTGATGACTGATACCTTCATTCATTTTCCTTACTCGCACCCACTGAAGTACCACAATCCACCTACATAAACCACAGCATGTTACATGCTGTAACACACTTACCAGTGTATATATATATATCTGGCTACACTGCCATTAAATAGATCACTGCATGTCAAACAGCTTACCCTAACTATGTATTAGGACCCAACTTAAATAATTATGACAAAACACCTACAAGGACTTGCAAGTGATTACAGTTCAGTATGGATTATAGGGTAATTGCTCATGAAATCAGCACCATCATAAAGAATTAATGCTAATTGCATTCTTGAATTTTTAAATTGTGGAAAGAATATTTTAATGTTATATGAAGGATTATAATTAAGACTCCCTGGGCAGTCCTTCCTTTGTTATTAGCAGTACTGTCTTCTCTGGTGGCTGCTTACCCTCCATTTCATACTTGAAATTATTCATCATGTGACAAAGTCTCCAATAGACCACTGTCAAACCATTGGGATTGAATTACACCACTGAATTTAGTGTAAGAAAACCTTGTGATTGGTACATAGTTCTTAGCATTACACTCCAAAAATAGGCTCTCTATATACCCTGTAGCTCACATAAACCACATCGTACCTCCTTTGGGTAATTGTCTTTTACCAACCCGGCTTTGACAAAAGCCAAAACTACACTTACACCTTCACAGGGATTCACATAAGGGAACCTTCACAGGGATTCGCTTAAAATTTATTTCAATGCATCACACATTTCTTTGGTTGTGTAAATGCGGTGACGAGAAGTTGGCTAATAGTACTGCTGTTGAATTATTAGCTGCGTACCTGCCATTGTCACCTGTCGCAAACAATATTTCTCCCAGTACCCACATACACGCTGTGTTCTTGTTCAGTACACAACGCAACACAATAAACAATGTAAAAGGAATGTCCACACCTTCGAATTGACCTTCAAACAAGCAAGAGAAAGCCAAACAGCCACTCAACAAATTTCCCAATGTATTGGCGCTAGGATAGGAAAATAATTTAACAGGCGTTTCCAATCCATTAGGAACGCATACATTATCTATGGTGATACCTATCTATGATCATAGATAGTAGAATATACTATCTATGCTATGATCAGGCATATTTCAGGGCATGGATACATACAGCCGAGGATACAGCATAGAGTAAGATGACACATTGTCTCGCACACTGACTTAGGCCATTTACAACACACAAGCACTTTGAATCACACTAAACTCACAATAAACTTCCAATCCCACTAAACTCCAATGCATCTGGAGAGACAGTCAAGGCGCTACTCCACACCCGCATCCTTCAATATGGCAATAATAGCAGCGCTACCCAAACATGCAACTATACACGGTGATACTATTCAGGTATTGCCTGATATAACACGTGACTTTTCCTCAGATAACTACCTGAATATATTACGAGAATCGGGTGCTACGCGAGACTACCCGCATCTATCATTTTTTTATACAAATACTCCTGAGTACAGCATTTAAATAAATGCAATGATATATACACATATATACGGTAGGTTAATGGTAAAAAATTTAATATGTGCCAAGACCAAGCGGCACAAAAATTCACCTGAATTGTCATTATTAAAATTTTACCATTAACCTACCATCACAGCCATTTCTTGTGGATTTCATATCTTTTTCACCATAGCCTTTTTGAGGGCCGCACACTTTTTTACAGCTTGGCTGTTTTGGATTAAATATATATTTTTATAAATAAAAGACAGTCTTTGCTTTGCTCAAACAGTGGGTAGAGAAGCAAACTCTCTGAACTCTGCCATATCCTGTGACGATGGATTCATTGTCGCCATTACCCGGGCCGCCAGCGCATTACCACATTGAACATAGCCTTTTGAATCAAAAAGTTCCATGAACCCGGCAGGAGCCTATCCACCACACCAACCGCATCAGCCGGGTGCACCAGCAAGACTGATCCTGAGCAAACTGTATCATATATAGTGTACTTGAGCTAGATAGCTAATTGTGGATGCCATAGATACTGAGTACAGCATCTATACTTTAAACCATCTGAACTATGATGGTTTACCACATAGCTACAGACCGACTTCAGTTACATATTTCCGGTATGCATATAGGTTAGTTGTAGTCTTGACAAAAAAATTGGTATGTTCATGCACTATAGCTATATATTAAACTGAGTATTATTCTTCACTGCTGGGGTCCTTTCTATGATGTAAATGTTAATAATATCTAATCCAAAACAGCCAAGCTGTAAAAAAAGAGTGCGGCCCTGAGAAAGGCTATGGTGAAAAAAGATGTGAAATCCAAGGTGGCGGCCAAGAAATGGCTGTGATGGTAGGTTAATGGTAAAAATTTTAATAACGACAATTCAGGTGAATTTTGTGCCAAGACCAAGCGGCACCAAATTCACCTGAATTGTTGTTATTAAAATTTTTACCATTAACCTACCATCACAGCCATTTCTTGGCCGCCACCTTGGATTTCACATCTTTTTTCACCATAGCCTTTCTCAGGGCCACACTCTTTTTTTACAGCTTGGCTGTTTTGGATTAGATTTCACTTCTTTTGTATTTGTATACCCCAAAGCCGGCCTATGGCTGGCTTTAGGGCTTTTTAACCTGTCATTTTTTCTTTACTACAGGAAGAAGAAAAGATGAAGCAGGATGATTTCTTTGTAGCTAACCTCTCTGCAAGGTGATCCTTCTAGCTGATCTCTCTACCGGATGACTTGCTTGTAGCTGAACTCTCTACAGGGTGATTTCTTTGTAGCTGAACTCTCTACAATGTAACTCCTTCTAGCTGAACTCTCTACAGGGTAACTTGTTTCTAGCTGAACTCTCTACAGGGTGACTTGTTTCTAGCTGAACTCTCTACAGGGTGATTTGTTTGTAGCTGAACTCTTTGCATGATTGTTTCTTTGTAACTGAACTCTCTACAATGTGACTTCTTCTAGCTGATCTCTCTACAGGATGACTTGTTTCTAACTGAACTCTCTATAGTGTGATCTGTTCATAGCAGAACTTTCTACTGGGTGATTTGTTTGCAGCTAAACTCTTTGCATGATTGTTTCTTTGTAACTGAACTCTCTACAAGGTAACTTCTTCTAGCTGATCTCTCTACAGGGCAATTTGTTTGTAGCTGAATTCTCTACAGGGTGATTTATTTGAGCTGAACTCTCTACGTGATGGCTTCTTTGTAGCTGAACTCTCTATTAGGTATCTTCTTCTAGCTGATCTGACTACAGGGTGACTTGTTTGTAGCTGAATTCCCTACAGAATAACTTGCAATGTAATATAACTGTGTAAATTATACATGCAACTGAATGCTTTATTAGGGTGACTGTTCTATTAGAGTATCTCGATCTCGCATTTGCTGCACGTAGTTGCCTTTCGAATCATAACTTAGTGATTTGTAATCCGATTCTTCTGTACTACTGCAAGAACTTTCTATGATGATTATTCCAGCTACATACTGATTTTTCAGTTCATTGCTCTAAGTGGTTTTCCTGGTAGACACGAAAACTAATAGTTTTTTTATTCATAAAAATCGATCGCGTAATTTTGACACAGGTTGGGTTTTGTGTCATATCTCCATGGTCTTTATCCCGATTCCTTTCAAACCACAAAAAGGCACTCCTACGATGGTTGCTCCATCTACATATCAATTTTCAACTGATTCCTCCAAGGGGTTTACCCTGTAGGCGTGACAGACCTTCGACCTTATTTTACGCAAATAATCGGTAATAACTCCGTGAATGTTCATCGGATTCCTACCAAAGTTGGTACGGAGATCCGCCTTAATGAGCCCTTTAAGTGTGTCAAATTTCAGCCCAATCCGAGCATGCATTCGTGTTTTATGGCGAATTTTGCGAAGTGTGCGAAATGAAGATGAAGAAGAAAAAAACGAAGAAATTAAAATGAAATTTTGTTCGCTCGTATCTCGGAAATGGCTGGACCGATTTTCTTCAAATTTGGTATGTAGACTCCCCTAACTGGGCGGCACGTCTCTAGCTAATTTGGTTCCAATCGGATAAGGGATCACAGAGCTACATAGGTGTGAAAATTGCGTTTTCTTTCTTCCTGTTAATATACTCACGGTGTGGCCAGCCGGCTTCTTGGGCCGCACGACACACTATCGTGTGTCTTGATTAGAAAACATGGTGAATGAGTTCACAAGTTAAGGCCACTCCAAGTCATACCTTAGTTTCTGGTCACTCCCAAGCCTACAAATGGATGCGGGCGGGCGGATGATCAGGACTTCAGGACTATAGACTCTGCTGTGACAATATACTGTATGGTATTATTATTTGCTCAATTTAGCAAATTCATGTTGATTTTGTTTTTAGTCAAACTTAACCAACAACATAAGTAGTTGTGCTTCGGCAAAAAATGCACTAGGAAAGTTGTTGATGGATCATGGCTAGCTATGCACTGATGTATAGCATTTAAGTATATTTATTTATTTAGAATATACTATATAGGAAATGTTTTGCTCATGTAGCTACTTATGCTTTCCAAGTGGAATAAATGTCTCATTAGCTATGTCAGGAAAGTATTACTATGACTTATAGCTAAGTTGTTCAAATGATCATGATCCAAAATGAAATTTAACTTCTATTTTCACATCAGAAATTCTTCATTCAAATGTGAAGTCTTAGCCCACTAGCTATGTGTTTCCAGCCTTCTATTCAGTAACCTTGAGAAAAGTAACTGTCAAAGTTTTGAGTCATTGAGTGCTCCAGACTAGTGTTTTTTAGTGATCATCTGGAAATGTTTAAACTATAAGGGTTTCTACTTGCCAATCTAATTTTAGTTCTGTTTAAGTTTAAGCTCACCGAATGTTGCTGGCTTTCCATACCCCTGTAGTGTTCAGTGATAAGGAATTTGAAGTTACTAGACTAATCATTAGAGGACTACATTTGAATTATAAAGTTAAAGCTATGACCCATCTGCATGGACTAGTAGTTAATGCTACTGAAATTACTTTGGTTACAGAAGCATTAGTAACAGTTATAATCTGAACAGCTATATAATCAAGGACAAAACTAGCTATAGTTAGAAACATTTTATTAGTATGGCATATATACCTAATATTAGAGTTAAGAGTAGTGTGACTGCTCTATTGGAATCCCTGACTGCTCTATTAGAGTATATCGATCTTTTGCAGTAACAAATAAGTGTCTTGCTGGGTCACGTGCACTTAAGCACCTGTAATATTAATAATAGTCCTCATAAACTAGGGTTCCAGGTTTACCATGCGGGCGGGTGACCAGAAACTAAGGTTTGACTTGGTGTGGCCTAATGTGCACCAAATTCAAGGTATTTTGTGGTGATTAGCTATTTATTACAGATCGGCACATTAGACATTCACATGCAGGAAAAATTTAAAAGGTCTGAAGGTCAGCTGGAAACTAGTGCCAGCTGCTTAAATCAGGGGCGTAGCCAGAATTTTTGTAATGCCAGGGCCTAGCGCCATGCATATGGTGGTTTTAACAGGAAGGCAGATGTAAAATCTAGGGGGGGTCTGGGGGCATGCTCCCCCAGGAAAATTTTTGAAAATTGGACCCTCTGAAATTGAATTTGAGTGATTTTATGCTACAATAAAAGAAACTTGAAACCTTTAACTTGAACAAGAATCCCTTTGGCTTCAACCACTTTGGCTTTGTCTTCACCATTGCTAACATCCTCTAATGTACCTATGACAGAATCAAAGGTGGAGCAAATGGCATCCACTGCAAAGTATCTGCAGGCCCATCGGGTATCACATAGATGCTGTAATTCATGGATTTTCTTGGAAGGATGAAGTTCTTTTTGCTTTGCTAGATAAAGTACATGTACTTTGGCTGAAGACATAAACACATATAGTAACTCCATCAGTGCAAAGAACTCACATGCATCTTGAACATTGCGTACACAATCAATAAGAGCTAGATTGAGGCAATGGGCATAGCAATGCAGGTATATGGCATTAGGTGCATGTGCCTTAATGCGCTGTTGAACACCTGTGCAAGATCCACTCATTACTGATGCCCCGTCATATCCCTGAGACACTAGTAATGATGGATCTGATTGATAATTTTTTAAAGTTGCAATAATATATGCTGATAAACTCTCAGCATTAAAGGACTCCGCTTTTATATACCGGTATGTCAAAAAGCGTCCATGCACTGTATATGTCTCTTATGTACGTAACGCAAAATTAAGACCAGCTGCTCTTGCTTTGAAATATCTTTACTTTCATCAGCCAAAAAAATACTCCTGAATTTTGTACCTCTGATGTAATAGAATCACATACCATCCCAGCCATAATGTCTAATAAATCATTTTGAATTTGTGGGGAAGTGTACACTGCATTTTTGGGTAGACTATTAAGTCTATTTCTTACAACCTCATCATGGTTTGCAACCAATTGGAGAATATCAATGAAATTTCCTTTATTTTCAGAAGCTTCATCTTCTCTGTGCCCACGAAATGCAATTCCTTGATTACTACATAATAGCAAAATTTCGCACAGAGTGTTTTAATGTAGTACCAATTCTTTTGTACTTCTTCCTGCCTATTCTCCCCCATCTGATCAATAATAGATGCTCCCTTTTTGTTAAACTGCTCCCATGCAACAACTGCATGTTTGTGATAAAGACTATCGTTGTGACCTTTCAGGGTTCCATCTTTTCCCATTGCATGCTTCCAGTCTTTAAAACCAACTTCTGTGAAAGTTTTTTCAGGCCTGCTGGCAAGTACTGCACCATCACTACCAAATATACAGCATGGGAAACAAAAGCATGCATCCTTTCTAATGGAATATTCTAACCAAGGATAGTGCTGAAACCAGGCTGGATTAGGTTTGTTGGAGTATAGAGTAACTGGGAATTTTATTCCTAATGGTTGAACAGGGGAGGATGTAGCCACTGGTGAAATGTCCAGAAATGTTTGACCAGATTGGTGTACCAATTCTGTGGCCACTTGTGAAGTGGTACTTGTGGGTGACAACACAGGTGATGCTGTAGATGCAGTGAGTGTAGCATTAGGACTGCTATATTCAAAAGCATCAAAGTTATTCTCAGGCATATCCTTTGAACTATTACTCTGATTAAGACCAACAGAGTCTTCTAAGTAACAATCATCATTTCTCACCTTCTTAGGTGAAGGTGACATGATTTCTGCTGGCTCATTGCTGCTGTCCAAGTCACACACAGGTACAGGCACAACTGAGTAGACATTGTCACAAGGGATCGGATTATCCAAAGAGCAACTTTGTGAGCTATCTGCACAGCTGGCTTAAACTTTATTTGGAGGCTTCTTATTGCTTGCAAACCAACCTAACAGCGTTCTACTTCTGCCATGATGGTTACTACTGACGACCATAATGACATACAATGGCCTATGCCAGTATTATGCACCTGTAGTAAATCAATAATATAAATAAATCAACAAATACTAACCTTGTGTTCACAGTGATCACTGAATAGTACACACGTGGAGTCGGTGGCGTGGCACGTGGCGTCGGTGGCAAGTACACACGTGGCACGTCACCGCACGTGGAATTGGATCACGTGATTCATTGCCAGTAAGTGGCTAGGAGACAGTAGAGAGCAGCTCGGAGAGCAGCTCTGGAGTTTTGCACCGTTGTATAGCAGACAAAATGGAATGATTAATTTGGTGAAAGTTTTAGTATAGGTCTACTGATAATTTGCAGTGCGTGACTGCCTGTAAGTTTCATTTTTCATTGTGTGTATTTAAATATGCCCAGGCCTGCTGATGCCCGGGCCTGGGCCCGGTGCATGCGCACGTGCAAAAAGAAGAAAAGTAAAAGCAGAGAAAGAACAAAACATAGTGGTTACACATATCCTGGGGTCACAAGGATGATTTATTCCAATTTACTGACACTGATCATTGGCATCAATAAGTGTGACCAAAAGCTATTGACACCAACTAAACATCAAACACATATGTAAGCCAATTGTATGAAGGTTGAAGGTAAGTTTTTGGCGAGTTTGAGACAATTGGGGGGAACAAAGCAATTTCGAGTTCACCAAAAACTTACCCTCATACAGACAGTGAAAGACATCGTTAAGCAGGCAAATGTTAGGGTTAGGGTTGGGTTCAACCTTGATTTCTTCTTCACTGCATCATGCGTGGTCTTCTTAAATGTAGCATCAAATATAGCATTGCATCAAAATTCCTTCCTGCACTTTACCCCAAAAATATGATTTCTTATTTAATCTGGAATTATGTTATCTTTTTCGTCTTGTGTTTGTAGCTGATATTGGTGGTTGAATGTTAGAACATAGGCATAGCAGCCAAGGGATGAGGATCTACTTTAGTGCAATTTTTACTCGGCTTTCAAAGTCAGTATTTGGCTTGCTCTATCTGGCAGACAGCTCCACTGCAATTAGTCAAAGTTGTGGCAGAATTATAGGGATTACAGAGCTACATATGTATAATAGGTGAGAATCTCATTTTCTTTTCCTTCCTGTTAGTCCACTCCAAATAGAGTAACTGTTTCCCATCCTCTGCTCAGATATTTGCATGCAGACAGGTGGTCCATTTCAATTATTCTGTTATAAGACTGGCAACTTTTCAAGTCATCATTTACCTCAGCATAACCATATATTTTAAGCTTGTACGTACTTTCATCTTTGAATAACACAAACACAAGCTGTGCCAACTTGATAGCACGTGTGAACTATCCCCCTTATAAGATTGTTTTCCCTGAGCCTGCATGTACAATATGCAAGAAAATAAGAGAAATGTAGCTAGCTACAGAATAATGGAACATTTTAGAGCTAACAGTACACAGTAACACAGATGCAGCTATAGGCGGTGGACAGGAAATGGAGAATTCATTTGGAGTGGCCTTAATAGTACATTGTTGACTACACACTATACTTTGTGTTTCAATACTATACTACTGAATTGTTTACTCTTCAAGTTTAACTTCTACCATACCTTTGCAACTGGTAATTTAAACATCCATACAATAATGCAAATAATACAAAGTGGGTGAGATGGAATATCCCTCCATGTTTTGGGTAGTACTGTTTAAGACCTGTGTACTCTCCTGAGGACAACAACAGATACATGCACAATGCATAATAATGACGCATACAGATTACAAAGATATTTGAGTACCTGCATCTAGTAATATAGCTGTAAATACTTTCAGCAGATTATAATCCTCAGTAGTTCAAGCTTAACATAAACATATACCTGATGAAATTAGCCAGCAAAGGATAAAACCTATGCCTTCATATTATAGTGTATGCATGAAGATTGAGATCACAGAAGTTAATATATACAGCTATATTATACATGTAGTTGGTATATAGTTATCACAATTAACCTGAGTTTGTAAGCAAGAATTCATGCTTCAAGCAGACATGTGTAGACATCTTGTAGACTGTGTCAAATCAACTGACAAAGCTCTAATGGTGGCTTTTTGCTGTCAGCTGACCTGGCACAATCTGCAACATGTCTACACATGAACAGTAGCAGTACCAACAGCAGTTGCAGCAACAGCAACACCAGCATCAGTAGTAACACAGCAGCATTAGCAGCAACAAGTACAGCAGCATGTCTAGTCATGACTCATGGCCAGCACTTTCATCAGCTATTAAGTTATCACACATATCATGGTCACTTGTGGTAGCAAAATGTGGACTCTCAAGCCTGTAGATTGCCCCAGTTCAGCAGACTGCTGCCTTTATTGCCGCTTTCTTGTCGGCTGACCTGGATTAGCAATCTACAGCCTAGAGGCACCACTGATTAGACAACATCAACAGCAGTACCACTGCCTGGAGACTGGAGCAGTTCAGCTAACACAAGCTATTCTAATGGCTTACTGCTGTTAGCTGACCTGGGCCAATCTGCAGCCAGAAGCACCCAGCGGTATTCCTGCAAACATGTAGATCAAGCTACACATCTGTAAATAACTTTATAAATCCAAATACAATATAGCCTGAATTTAAGGAACTCCAAGTCTTTCTCCACTGGTATCTTTCATTCACTGCTGTCATCATAACATTTGCAACTATTCTTGGGACTACTGGGCAGTCACTCCTTTTATAGCAGTGATGTGAATAGAAATGATGTTTCACAATGCTATTGTATTAATGATTGTTTTGTGAAGTGTTTAAGGATATTACCTTTGTAGTTGTAGCCACAAATGAAGATTTCATTCTTTGTTTATTGATACACATTAATAACAGGTAATTCCATTCTATATTTGTACACAACTGGCATTCAATTCGTTTCCATACATCTCAGCACCAGGAGTGAGAAACTGAAAACACCATGTTTAGCTGCACACTAAACTACACATTACAAACTGGCAACTCACTAAGAGGAGGTATATATCAGTGAGGTGTTTTCTGTAAATGGATTAGCTGTGTCAATATAAATCTTAATTCAGTGCGTAGGCTCTCTATGTCTCTTTTCTGTATAGGCACTGCTTTTTTTTGCAAATCTAGCTTGCCTGAAACACATAAGGTACTTAATAGTACATGGACAAAGAGGGCATGCATATGATGTAAACAATCAGCAGTAGAAAGTTTGCCATTCAGTTATGGATATATTTCACAATAAACTGACCCATTGAGTAATTGAAATGAAACCATAAACTTGTATAGGTCACAATTACATGTAAACACTTTCACATTGCATTGTATAGCTATACAATAATTGAACTTGAAATACAAGGGTGAACATTATTTATCCAGTTCAACTTGTTTTGATTAAAAGTATGCTGTGGTATAACAACTGCACCTAATCCATGAACACTCCATACTACCTGTCTACCACATTAGTATGGGACACTTCCATCTATCAAATTAGCAATATAGAGTGGTATTGTTGTATCTGCAAGATTACCTGTCTTATATGAAACTAATGTGATATCTACAGTAGTACATAGTTATGTTCCAAAGCCACTAGAAATAGCTATATACTATACATTAAACAGATTAGTACACTTTGAACAAGGCTATATGCATTTTGTTCAACTGTGAATCATAATGGATGATATGTATTACTGTGGGAAATTATAATATTAGTGGCCACTTTAATAATCAATTAGCCATTGTGAAGCTAAATTTGGTAGCATGCATATGCAGTTGTTGTATGTGTAAAAGTTTTTCATGTCATTACCACTGCATGGTGTATTGATTTCAGTTGTATAATGTTTCTGCTTGTTTATTGACATTATCTATATATCTCATGTCATGGACTGTTGCAAGGTAAGGAGTTCTTTATTTAAGGTTTCTATGTGATTAAGGTCGATGCTTGAATTACCGATAATATCATGTCCCTACTTATGTCTTAATTGTGTTCTGCTACATGTGAACTTCCACTAGGACAACAATGCAGAGAGAATGAAGCATTGAACTACATATGTGACTAAAACTTAGGCACATGTCTGGATTTTTTACCATAAATTCACTGTATAACTGACTTGATAGAAGAGGTATGTATGTATTGGTAAAAGCACAGTGTAGTCATACGGCAGATCAGCAAACACCATGCAGCTACGTATATACCTGTACATCATAGGTCACTGAGTATGCAAGTGAAAAACCTAAATTAATACTATTCTAAAGGTGGAAAGTATGCATTTACATGCACAGTATGGCTAGCTATGTTCCCTATGGTTGTGCATACATGTTACATTGCAGGTCACCAGTGAAGCATTCAGCCAAGAAATGTATTTAACAAGGGGGGTTGCCTATACACCTGCAGCTATACTAATGGATGTTTAATCTATACTTGATCAGTCATGATTATATATATATTGAGTCAACAAAGTATAAGACTGAAGTAGGAATTAAATGTATAACTGCGGATGCATACTTTTCAATGATCCCTACTTGAATTTAAAATTCCCTTGTGCTAGTACAGTAGGTAGGTATATAGTTTCCTTCATGGAGATGTGATGGTGGATAATCTGTAATGCATGCATGTAACATGGTCAGTGTTGGGAGTAACGCGTTACTTAATATTATTACTTTAGTGGTAACTAAGTAATATAACGAAATACGCTATAAAAACGGGTAATATAACTCACAAAGTAATATAATATTATTACAGTTACTTTACTTTATGAGTAATATGTAACTGTAACTAAATAGTTCAGTTGCAAGTAATAATGTAACTAGTTACTTTTACAAAGTAACTTGCCCAACACTGAACATGGTCTCATTCACATCTTAATGACACGTACGATGCAAAGTACATAAAATAATAATAGCACATGTACATCACAACAAGTAATCAATACAATAACAAGGTGTTGTTATTCACACTATTATGTCAAACATGAAATCAAAACTATCACACTATACAGTATAACAATCCACATCTTTGTTAGTTAACCGCACCCTGTACACACTGTAAACAAGAACCATAACAGTGAACAAAACTAAAAGTACCATTTCAAACAACGTTTACTGCAAACTAGTGTATTTACACACATTTCTAACCTCTATGCATATATGTATGACAGAAGGCTGTTAGAGTGCTACACTCTTCACAAACTGTGATTGTAAAATGCTCTCATACTCAATTAGCTAACTGATTAGATTCCTCATGGATCTCATTATGCTATGTGTATACATTATTGAATTTACTACTAAAATGACTATAGTTTTTTGTTGATGAAATAATAATACAACCAACAAATTTTATTAAATGAGTCTGCTTTCATTGTACATGATAGCGTAGCAGTGGAAGCCATTGATGTACTACCAGTGAATAGACACTGTTTGCACTAGAAGAGTAGGGAAGTGGGTCAGAAAAAAAGAGAAAGGGTAAGTCCACAAAACAATGTTTAACCATCAAAAATCAAACCTATAGTAGCATTTAGTTATACTTGGCTGAGGAATCACTTAGCCTAGTTAGCCTGTCAGTATAAATTAGCCCTCAGTAGATAATTCTGTTAATGGGTAAATTTTTTAATTTGTTGGCAGAAATGTCACCTTGTAATATACCAGTTTGACACCTCAGATCAAAGGATACCACAGGGTTATATTTCCCATATTGCCCTGACCACAGGGTGATATCTAGTGTGGTTAGGAGATATCATGATATAGTCCTGACCACAAATGCCTTTGATGCTGAGGCAACTACAAAGCATCAGTTCCCTTTGATTCTTTATATTGGGCTGCTTAAAGTTTGCATTGTGGGTTTGACGGTTCGCTATGTTAATGTTTACATACTGCAGCAAGGGGAAAGGTGAGGCACACATACTTAATTACAAGGCAAATGTGCATGGTTTTGTGTCGATACCAAAACTTAAGTCTGGTTTCATCTGGTGAAACTATTTCACATCGCTACATCACGCTAACTAGCCTCTTACCTTTATTATCCAATAGTTCCATGTCGTGAAATCTGCAAACAAAGCTCATTTTAGTGATTACATACGAAGTTCTCACCCCAGTTCCCACACTAAACACAACCATTTTGTCAATTATGACATCATTGCAGATAAGGTCCATTAGGTGAGCATACCCAAGTGGTATTTATTACTTATACCATGGCCATTTGGGATTTTCCTGGTATATATTCCTGCACCCTTGGGCCTGCGGCCCTCGGGCTTGGGCATATATTTCAAGCAAATCCCTCATGGCCACGGTATAACTATTAGATAAAGGATGTTTGAGCTTAGTTTCAATACTAGTATATTAATTTTAAAATGAGATAGAGATCCAAGTGATATAAAAAGTGGTGAAACAAGAGATGAATGATGCTTGGTAATACAGTGGCTACATTGGCATGTTATCATAATCAGTTTGTTCAATGCCAAAGCAGGGATTTTCCTACCAAGCCAGCTGTGCTGTAATACCACCAATGGCAGATTTAGGGGAGCTCTTGACTCCCCTACAAAAATTTTTGTATACATGTCAATTGTACTGTATATGTAATGAAAATCTCATCCAGTGATGATATACCTTTTTCTATTTGTGATGTTTAGCTGTATAAATAGCTACGACCAGTCTCTGTCATATTAATGCTGTACTCTCAACGGCCAGCCTACATGCTAATTAGAACCCGCAATTTATGGGTGACAGTGTATAATCAAACAAAATTTCTTTAACACAAACTGTAGTTTTCCTTTGATTGTCTAAATAGCTATATATATAGCTACACCCAAAATCTGTTAAATGTACCCCCCCAAAACACCTTTGCTGTAAAAAAAGGTGCGTCCAAGAAACTACAAGTATCAGTAACCCCATGTAAAAACAGATAAGCTGTAGAAAAACACTCCATGAAATTAATGGGTAACTGAAAGAGCTGATATCTAGAGCAGCCAAGAATCAATAATGTTACTACAACTGACTATGATCACCAAAGAATACCCTGGCTGTAAAACAAGCAAATATAAGTAATTGGCAACCAAAACAGCTGATATCTGAAGCGGCCAAGAATAAAAGTTAAGTTGATACAACTAACTACAATTATTAACTTGCAACATTGAATCTTAATCATTCAACTGTGTTCTATACATTCACCCCTGCAACATCCTAAATTAATTCTTTGTAACTCTAATTAGCTGGTAATTTGGCCGCCTTTTTCAATAGCCAGAGTAAAGAAAAAAAGGGCGGCCAAATTACCAGCCAATTAGAGTTACAAAGAATTAATTTAGGATGTAGCAAGGGTGAATGTATAGAACTGATTAAGATTCAATGTTGCAAGTTAATAATTGTAGTTAGTTGTATCAACTTAACTTTTATTCTTGGCCGTTTCAGATATCAGCTGTTTTGGTTGCCAGTTACTTTTATTTGCCTGTTTTACAGCCAAGGTGTTCTGTGGTGATCATAGTCAGTTGTAGTAACATTTTTGCTTCTTGGCTGCTCTAGATATCAGCTCTTTCAGTTAGTTGGCCATTAATTTCATGGAGTGTTTTTCTACCGCTAGCTTATCTGTTTTTACATGGGGTTACTGATACTTGTAGTTTCTTGGATGCACCTTTTTTTACAGCAAAGGTGTTTTTGGGGAGGATATCACTAATTTTTGTCAGTTACATAATTTACGGACCCAATGTTCAAGCTATGGGGGGGTGTATGATGAATTCTGCCTTGTAGAGATGTTACAACCAAACACAAATCTGCTGATAGGTGGTGAGCATATAACATACAATCCTGTAGTAGTGGTTAATTTTTATTAGGACAAGGGCCAGTGGAAATTACTGGTCAGGCCAGTAATGGCTAGAGTCAGGGTTACCAAAGATGTGTGTAAAGCACTTATTTGCAAAGCATGCTCTACTAGGTGATCTTGGGGAATGCCACTATCTTGAAATAGCAACTCTGAGATTGCATCTGGAATCTGGGAGTGTTTTCAGACAGAAATGTAAATATTCAGCTATATTGTTCAATGACTGCTCTATTAGAGTATTTTATTGCCTGACTGTTCTATTGGAGTATATCAATCATTCTGTATTTATCAATGAATAAAATATGCTATGGTCACACTGCCATAGTGGCTGTAGTGTCCTGAGGACAACTTATCAACTTGGTTTGCCACTTGTAGAGCAAGATGCTTTGCTGGGGGTTATGAAAGAGATCACAAACATCATGCTATTATTTTTATTTCACTACACACAAACACACGCTTACATTATATACAAGCACAAGACACACACGAAATGTGCAAACACTATACGCGCATGTTCACACACATACACCACATAATATTATTGGTTGTACTTGATGTAAACAAGTTAATATCACATCTCTTGTGAAATGCTCTTGTAGGTGAGCTGGTAGTGCCCTTACTTGGTGTTAAAAAGTTCTTGCAGAAAAGAAAATTGTGTTGTACATCCCATTAATTACACATGTCACTCCATAGTTAAGCCATGAGGATATCCAAGCAAGTGTCTTTGGTGTTGCGACTGATGTTCCAGGCAAGTTGCATGTGTGTTTAATTTAAGGTTAAATTCAGTGCCTGCTTGTTCTTTTACAGGTCTCATTTAATCTTGTGTCATCATGCAGACATCCATGAAATTTGAATATTGTGCAAGCCATGTGGAACGACCCCATCTCATATACACAGTCATTGGCAAACCACGAACCACTCTGTTACGCAAACTTTGTTGCACCATCAACCTATTATCTTAAATTATATGGATAAATAGTCCAAAGGTACATGGTGCGTTAGTTTGGGCTATAGGTCCATACGGGCACTAGAGTAGTGTACGGTATTGGAATACGGAGTGATTAGCAGTATACTAGCTACGCTGCTTTAGGCTTCCCACAATCAATCGTGCCACAGTGTTCTGTGCTGAATACTCAGCGAGCGAGTCCATCTCGGAGTCGATTGACCTGGACCAGTTGGATTTGAGTGATGCTTGTGTAGTTACGTGTTTAGTTTTATATACTTTGTGTTTATTTCTGCCTTTATAAGTGAAGTTCTTACCGAGGTTCTTACTGAAAACGTAGTACAGACTCTGCCTTCTGTCCCTCCAGTCCTTGCTCCAGTATCAAGCTGGGACTACACTGTGCTATTTATGTACTTATTTGGTATTATTTCCCACCAGCATCAGTGGTGCTGGAGCATTTCTAGATGCTTTAATTTGCACCAATGAATGTTCAGCCCCCTACCACTCACCCCTACCCTAGTCTCGCGTGGCCAGACCGCTTTTTTCCGTATATTGGGTGGGGAAAAAAAGGGTCTGGTGCAACTCCAATAGCTGTTTACTTCTGAGCCGTCCCCACATTCCGGGGACGCTAATTGAATAACATTGGCTCGAACATTGGTCACAAAGGAGGTGCCATGACGTCAGTAAGTTAACTAGAGATCTGTTTATCCTTTAAACGAATCTTAATTTGCTCCGATGTCTCTTTTATAGCGTCTTGAAAGTTAATCCTCATCGTGTAACAAGACTCACAACCGGAGCAGGAGTGTAGGAATACTTCATAGTTTTACTGACGTCATGGCACTCCTTTGTGACCAATGTTATTCAATTAGCGTCCCCGGAATGTGGGGACTGCTCAGAAGTAAACAGCTATTGGAGTTGCACTAGACCCTTTTTTCCCCACTCAATATACGGAAAAAAGCGGTCTGGCCACGCGAGACTACCCCTACCCCCCACACAGGCCTGTTAAGTCCAAAGCTGTCCTAACATAGGAGCCATGATTGAACTATCCTCCTGCCTATGGCTTAGTACTTTTACTTTGCACTGTTTTTTGTGTTTTTTTTGTACAGCTTTGGTGAATCTATCTTCATGCTTTAATCCTTTGTGATGATGTTTTACTTTCTCGAAAATTTTCAACTATGCTACAGTAATCTTTTAATCTTTACAGGGCTGCACTGAAAATCAGTATTCAGTTACTGAGTGGATCCCCTGTTAAAAAATTACGATTACAATCTACCAAAGATACCGCGGGTTGCTACACTTGATTTTCAACCAATATCTCATGCTGCTAATGTAATAAGCAGGTAAAATTTTCCATCCGGAATTATATTGGGTACTGTACTGCCAGCCAGTTTGCATAGACTTTTGTCTATATGCAATTAGGGACAGTAGTCCTATCAATACTGATGTGTGAACATAATTTTGTCACAAGCCATCAATTAAAAATGTGCTAGTCAGTGATTGTAATTTATGTGATGCATTCTAATTTTATTTCAATATTCACACTGCACTATAATTTTCTCGCTTGTACAGTAGTTATTAATTATAGGTGTGAAAAAACACAGGCATGTGAATACTAGTACTAGTGAATACAATATTGTAGTGTATGTAGTAAAAGAGTGAGTCACTTCCATACAATAGATCCATGCATGTGTACTGCATGCATGTGTAACGTGTGCATGCGTGCGTACGTGTGTGTGATGTGTGAGTGTGTAAAGTTGTGTATTTGTGTCTGTCCTTATCTCCCACAGCAGGTGATAGTCCAGGTGGGACTTTAGGTGCCCACACCTTCACGTGTGTGACATGGTACAGCCTCCTGCGGGTTATTAGTACATAGCTACTGTGTAGTGTGTGTGTGTGTATGTGTGTGTGTGTAGTGTGTGTGTGTGTGTATGTGTGTGTGTGTGTGTGTGTGTGTGTAGTGTACGTGTAGGTAGTGTGTGTGTGTGTGCATTTGTGTATGTGTGTAGTATGTATGCAATGCTTGTAGGACATCCGGCCAAAATTGGTGTTTGTCTGAGCATATTAGCAAGGATTGTGTATGTGTGTGTAGTGTAGTACGTTTGTGTATTGTAATGTAGTGTATGTGCGTAGTATAGTGCAGTGCATGTGTGTGTGTTGTACTATAGTGCATGTGTGTGTAGTGTAGTGTAGTGTAGTGTGTGTAATGTAGTGTAGTGTGTATGTGTGTAATATAGTGTATTGCGCACGTGTGAGTAGTGTAGTGCGCGTCTGTGTAGTGTGTTTAATGTGGCATAGTGTGCATAATGTGGTGTAGCGTGTATGTGTGTAGCATGTGTGTGTGTATGTATGTATGTGCGTGCGTGCGTGTGTGTGTGTGTGTGTGTGTGTGTGTGTGTGTGTGTGTGTGTGTGTGTGTGTGTGTGTGTGTGTGTGTGTGAGTGTAGTGTTCGGTGTACGTGTGTGTGTGTAGGTGTGCGCAGTGTATGTGTGTAGTATGTATGCAGTGCTTGTAGGACATCTGACATTTTCTGGCCAAAAGTGGTGTTTGTCCTTGCATATTAGCAAGGATTGTGTGTGTAGTGTAGTGCGTGTGTGTATTGTAATGTAGTGTATGTGTGTCGTGTAGTGCAGTGCGTGTGTGAGAGTATTGTAATGTAGTGCATGTGTGTAGTGTAGTGCAGTGCGTGTGTGTATTGTAATATAGTGCATGTGTGTGTAGTGTAGTGTGTAATGTGGTGTAGTACGTATGTGTGTAGTGTTCAGTGTACGTGCGTGTGTGTAGTGTGTGTGTGTGTGTGTGTGTGTGTGTTTGTCCATGAATTTCCGCATATTCATTGAAGGGTTAATAGGAAAAGCACACAACTATTCATGTAATTGAAGTGTTATGCAGATACCCTGGGTTGGTATTTGACCATTAGCAGTGTTGGGAGTAACACGTTACATAAGTAATGCGTTACTTAATATTATTACTTTAGTAGTAACTAAGTAATATAACGAAATACGCTATATAAACGGGTAATATAACTCAAGTTACTTTACTTACAAATGTAACGCGTTACCTAAGTAATATAGTTACTGTAATGAGTCTAATATTACGTAATATTATTACTACAAGTAACGAAGTTACTAATCTCGTTGTTATCCTCTGAGTAACGCCTAGCCACAATGAAGTAACAAAGCCTACTAAATGAAGCTTATTCACCAGCTTCTTACTTGTAACCAAGATTTGCACATTGTCCAACAACGCAATCATGTCACGTGATAAAGTGGTAGTTTCACACGTGACAGCTTAAGGTTGTGGACACATAGTAATATAATATGTAATATTATTATAGTTACTTTATTTTATGAGTAATATGTAACTGTAACTAAATAGTTCAGTTGCAAGTAATATGTAATATGTAACTAGTTACTTTTACAAAGTAACTTGCCCAACACTGACCATTAGTATGGTAGCTATTTCACATTGTGTTTGCTGTGCTCATTTTAATCACAGTGTGGCTACAAGGAACTACGAGCATGATATCAGTGATGTGTGATGGTCTGGTGTCACCAGCATGATGCAAACTCTGTAAGGTGGGTGTGTTAGAAGTAATTGTTGCTATAGTAACCATTGATGATTGTCAAATGTTTATGATTTACATAGCTGGTAACAGCTGTGTGACATATAACCAACCTACGATGACTTCTCCAGATATGCAAAAAGGTGTGTCCACAGTGACCATATCATTCACTCCTAGGTACAGTTTTTCAAGAAAAGTGAAGAGGGGAGCAAATCCAGCAATTGTTCAGTGAGTTGAGTTTTTTGGCTGTGCAGCACATAGCATGTCTACCTGTATGTAAATCAACAGTTTGTTTCTGTTTCCTGTTCTACGAATGTTTGGCTTACATACTTAATAAATGCTTAGGTTTAAAGGAAGAAAATTCATCCCTCCTGGAGGAGATTGAGTGTTGCGCTCGACTAGACATTGGGTGGCCTGCAGTTCAAATCCTGGGGTAGGAGGAATTTTTTCCTTTCTTTGGCCCTTTTCTGTTACACCTTATTGTTAGTTAGGTAACCATTTAAAGTCTCCAGTTCCTATTAGATTAGGCAATCCAAGCTGCAGCACATGTTACTGTCAGACCTTCAGTGCTAGTCACTATAAAGCTCTAATAACAATAACGTACCTCTACACACATTGCATACTTCTGTGTTATCAAAAGAAATTGTGCGTAACCAATGCTTTCCTTGTAGTTGAGCTACGTGATCAGTTGAGACTCAGTCAACACCTGCTCACAGAAATGATTTATTTGTGTAGGTGAGCTGTACTAGTGCAAGGCATATTAAATACATGGTTTTTCCCCATGTAGCTGTTGAGGATTGGCAATGTGACAAACAGTAATAGCTGCTACCTAATTATGTGTTTTTGTTCAATTTTATATTTACTATACTTTGACTTTATAATTTTGTTGGGTTAACTGGTAGTAAAGTGAGTGGTGCAGGGGTTAAATCACCACATCTATCGTGGGAGTTTACTTTTATGCATTATATTTACATTCAACTAAAGGAAATCACACACACGCACACACACATGGCCATAACGGCAAGTGTCTGAGCTCATACACTCCTATGCATAACATCTAGATTCCTGGCCTCTTTCTAGGAAATTAGAAGGGGATTGTGATGATATTGACAGTCAAAACTGATATGTTCACATAATATACAGTGAATATGTATGTACACAGAGTGGAGTTTGTAAATAATCTGATTTTGGAAATGGTGAAACATGACTTCACTTTACAATTTGTACATGGAATAATCAATCAATGTGTAACCTGTATATACATGTCTAATTTCAAACCAACATTGTTGGCCTCAGTAGGCAGGTGGCTACTTTAAACAGGTGGATTAATTGGCCTGGAGTACAACTTCTTCAGTTGAAAATTTTAAAGTTAATTGGTCTTTTTAGAAAGGTACCAGTGGTCTTTCTATACAGGTAGCCATTAAGACAGGTTCAACTGAATACTCCAATAAGGAGTCATATTATAATCAGTGCATAGTATTGGCAAGCAGTATCACCAAGGACTGATGGCTAATCTGCAATGGCATATATACATCTAAATTGTGATACATCCATGCAGCTATATGTAGGCTAATGTACATGTGTATGTATTATTAGATAATATTACAGGGGTATGCATTGTTTGAAACATAAGGTTGACATGACTATACAGCTTATGTGGTAATATAATAGTATACAGGTTGTTCATACAACTTAGGAGATTCTCACAACTGCGTGTGGCTGCATAATAATGATTCTGAAGCAAAGCAGAGGATAAGTGTCTATAACTGTAACTAGAGTATATAGCTGCTGGCTTTGTATGCAGCTTGCAGTAACTTGTTATACTGACACAAACATTGCACATTTGGTGTTTAATGGATATGAGAATTGTTATTCAGAATAATTATGTTATCATGCAGTCTGGATATGTATTCATACCAGCTGGATTAATCATTTTGGAGGACAAAAGTGTATAGACCAAGTAATAGCTACTATAATGTACTGTACCACCATAAATCATGATGCAATTAAAAATGTGATAATTGATCATGATTCATGACAAAACAACTCATGACTGCTTACTGCTATATACCTAGTTTTTCATGTCATTATTATGTTTGCATGTAAAAAAAAAAAGCCATGTATCATATGCATGCATGGTCCTTATGCTATTATATATACATTTTCTATCTACATATTGTGTCTTCGTAATGGTAAAAATTTTAATAACGACAATTTAGGTGAATTTTGTGCTAAGACCAAGCGGCACCAAATTCACCTGAATTGTTGTTATTAAATTTTTACCATTAACCTACCATCACAGCCATTTCTTGGCCGCCGGGAAAGGAAATCACACAACATCACAACAATTGTAAGAATCTACTAAATTGTCACAGTAGAAAGTACTAGGAACTGATACACTATTACACTGTTATTACATTTGTGCTTGCTTTACTGTTTCTAAATAATCAATATGGAAATTTGAACACTATCACATGATCAATAAAGCATGTACATGTTCTGGGAAACTAAGTTCAAGCTATGTATGTCAACCCTACACAATGCACAGGTCTGTAATATTATCTAATAATACATACACATGTACATTAGTGCACAATGTATCAGATCTAGACCGTTCAGGCATGTACAATTATAGAGTAGCCATCAGTCCTGCTTACCAATACCATGCACTGATCATGACTCCTCATTAAATATAGTTTATTTTATATTTCATTCTTGACTGATTGTTCTGTATACATCATAGCCTTTTAACATTATATTGTTAAGTGAATTTCACTGTTGCCAGATCAAAAACTCCACTCTGTGCCTATACAATTTATACAGTGATGTCACATTACCAATATTAATTTTTCCCCATGCTATATGATACATATGAGTGAATAAGTTCAGACACTTGCAATTGCTGTTATGGTCATGTGTGTGTGATTTCTGTTAGTTGAATGTACGGTAAATACAATGTAAATTGCCATAAACAATATATTCCCATGTGACAATTGTTAGTGACTCAACCCCTGAATTATATATTACCAGTTAATCTGACATAATTAAAAAGTCAAAATATAGTAAATATCACATCAAGCAAAAAACAAAAATATGTGCATAAGTAAGTACAATAGGTTGTTCATAGTAGCTATGACCGTCTGTCACATTGCCAATCCTCAACAGCTACATGGGGAAAAACCATGCATTTAATATGCCTTACACTAGTACAGCTCACCTACACAAATAAATCATTTCTGTGAGCAGGTGTTGACTGAGTCTCAACTAATCACGTAGCTCAACTACAAGGAAAGCATTGGTTACGCACAATTTCTTTTGACAACACAGAAGTATGCAATGTGTGTAGAGGTACGTTATTGTTATTAGAGCTTTATGGTGACTAGCACTGAAGGTCTGACAGTAACATGTGCTGCAGCCTTTGGATTGCCTAATCTAATGGGAACTGGAGACTTTAAATGGTTACCTAACTAACAATAAGGTGTAACAGAAAAGGGCCAAAGAAAGGAAAAAATTCCTCCTACCCCAGGATTTGAACTGCAGGCCACCCAATGTCTAGTCGAGCGCAACACTCAATCTCCTCCAGGAGGGATGAATTTTCTTCCTTTAAACCTAAATATTTATTAAGTATGTAAGCCAAACATTCGTAGAACAGGAAACAGAAACAAACTGTTGATTTACATACAGGTAGACATGCTATGTACTGCATAGCCAAAAAACTCAACTCACTGAACAATTGCTGGATTTGCTCCCCTCTTCACTTTTCTTGAAAAGCTGTACCTAGGAGTGAATGATATGGTCACTGTGGACACACCTTTTTGCATACCTGGAGAAGTCATTGTAGGTTGGTTATATGTCACACAGCTGTTACCAGCTATGTAAATCATAAACATTTGACAATCATCAATGGTTACTATAGCAACAATTACTTCTAACACACCCACCTTACAGAGTTTGCATCATGCTGGTGACACCAGACCATCACACATCACTGATATCATGCTTGTAGTTCCTTGTAGCCACACTGTGATTAAAATGAGCACAGCAAACACAATGTGAAATAGCTACCATACTAATGGTCAAATACCAACCCAGGGTATCTGCATAACACTTCAATTACATGAACAGTTGTGTGCCTTTCCTACTAACCCTTCAATGTATATGCGGAAATTCATGGACAAACACAAACACACACTACACACACGCACGTACACTGAACACTACACACACACGTGCTGCACAATACACATATACACTGCACAATACACACACACAGTGCACACGCACACACAGTGCACACACACACAAATACTACACAATGGACACACACGCACACACACACACTACACACATGCGCACTACACTACTCACACGCACACACACACACTACACACATGCGCACTACACTACTCACACGCACGCACTACACTACACACATACGCACTACACCACATTACACACTACACTACACACACATGCACTATATTACAATACACACACGCACTGCACTACACTACACACATGCACTACATTACAATACTCTCACACACGCACTACACGACACACATACACTACATTACAATACACACACGCACTACACTACACACACAATCCTTGCTAATATGCAAGGACAAACACCACTTTTGGCCAGAAAATGTCAGATGTCCTACAAGCACTGCATACATACTACACACATACACTGCGCACACCTACACACACACACACACACCACACACACACACACTACACACGTACACCAAACACTACACATACACACACACGCACACACACACGCTGCACAATACTCACACACACATAGTGCACAATACGCACACAGTGCACACCACACACGCACGCACGCACGTACATACATACATACACACACACATGCTACACACATACACACTACACCACATTATGCACACTATGCCACATTAAACACACTACACAGACGCGCACTACACTACTCACACGTGCGCACTACACTACATTACACACATACACACTACACTACATTACACTACACTACACTACACTACACACACATGCACTATAGTACAACACACACACACACACACACTGCACTATACTACGCACATACACTACACTACAATACACAAACGTACTACACTACATTACAATACACAAACGTACTACACTACACACACATACACAATCCTTGCTCAGACACCAATTTTGGCTGGATGTCCTACAAACATTGCATACATACTACACACATACACTAAGCACACAAAACACACACAAACGTGCACACAGCACACAAATGCACACACACACACACACACACACACTACCTACACGTACACTACACACACACACTACACCACATTATGTACACTGCAGACATGCGCATTACACTACTCACATGCACACACTACATTACACACACACACTACACTACATTACACACACATGCACTATATTACAATACACACACACACACACACACACACACACACTACACTACACTACACACATGCACTATATTACAATACACACACACACACACACACACACACTACACTACACTACACACATGCACTACATTACAATACTCTCACACACACACTACACTACACTACACATGTACAATACATTACAATACACACACACACGCACTACACTACACACACATAATCCTTGCTAATATGCAAGGACAAACACCAATTTTGGCCGGAAAATGTCATGTCCTACAAGCACTGCACACATACTACACACATACACTACACACGTACACTGCGCACACCTACACACACTGCGCACACCTACACACACACACGTACACTGAACACTACACACACACACACACGCACACGCACTACACACACACGCTGCACAATACTCACACTGCACAATACACACACACAGTGCACACTACACACACACAAGCACGCACGCACGCACGCACGCACGCACGCACGCACATACATACATACATACATACATACACACACACATACTACACACACACATACTACACCACATTATGCACACTACACCACATTAAGCACACTACACACGCGCACTACACTACTCACACGTGCGCACTACACTACATTACACACATACACACTACACTACACACATACACAATCCTTGCTAATATGCTCAGACAAACACCAATTTTGGCCAGATGTCCTACAAGCATTGCATACATACTACACACATACACAAATGCACACACAACACGCACACACTACACGTACACTACAAACACACACACACACACACTGCACACACACAGTGATGGTTCACTAGGTAGGCTTGAATATCCCAGTAGCTATGTACTAGTAACCCGCAGGAGGCTGCACCATGTCACACAGGTGAAGGTGTGGGCACCTAAAGTCCCACCTGAACTATCACCTGCTGGGGGAGATAAGGACAGACACAGATACACAACTTTACACACTCACACATACACATCACACACACGTACGCACGCATGCAGTGCACATGCATGGATCTATTGTATGGAAGTGACTCACTCTTTAACTACATACACTACAATATTGTGTTCACTAGTACTAGTATTCACATGCCTGTGTTTTTTCACACCTATAATTAATAATTACTGTACAAGTGAGAAATTTAAGTGCAGTGTGAATGTTGAAATAAAATTAGAATGCATCACATAAATTACAATCACTGACTAGCACATTTTTAATTGATGGCTTGTGACAAAATTATGTTCACACATCAGTATTGATAGGATTACTGTCCCTAATTGCATATAGACAAAAGTCTATGCAAACTGGCTGGCAGTACAGTACCCAATATAATTCCTGATGGAAAATTTTACTTGCTTATTATGTTATCAGCATGAGATATTGGTTGAAAATCAAGTGTAGCAACCCGCGGTATCTTTGGTAGATTGTAATTTTTTAACAGGGGGTCCACTCAGTAACTGAATACTGATTTTCAGTGCATCCCTGTAAAGATTAAAAGATTACTGTAGCATAGTTGAAAATTTTTGAGAAAGTAAAACGTCATCACAAAGGATTAAAACATGAAGATAGATTCACCAAAGTCGCACAAAAAAAACAAACAAAAAAAACAAAACAGAAGTACTAAGCCATAGGCAGGAGGATAGTTCAATCATGGCTCCTATGTTAGGACAGCTTTGGACTTAACAGGCCTGTGTGGAGGGTAGGGGTGAGTGGTAGGGGGCTGAACATTCATTGGTGCAAATTAAAGCATCTAGAAATGCTCCAGCACCACTGATGCTGGTGGGAAATAATACCAAATAAGTACATAAATAGCACAATGTAGTCCCAGCTTGATACTAGTCAGTGACTGGAGCAAGGACTGGAGGGACAGAAGGCAGAGTCTGTACTACGTTTTCAGTAAGAACTTCACTTATAAAGACAGAAATAAACACAGACAAAGTATATAAAACTAAACACGTACCTACACAAGCATCACTCAAATCCAACTGGTCCAGGTCAATCGACTCCGAGATGGACTCGCTCGCTGAGTATTCAGCACAGAACACTGTGGCACGATTGATTGTGGGAAGCCTAAAGGGTGGGGTCTATTCTACGGAACGGAATGATGGACTAAACTACGGAACGGAATGCTTTCTCAAATTGAAGCTAGCAGCTTACCATTGCTGTACAAGTTATCGGTGGCACTTCCAGCAGGTAATCAAACGCACCCCAAGAAAGATAAAACGAATTTAAGGATCGATTGTGGGTTCTTGTTGGTTGTCATTAGTAACGAAATACTAATTGTGGGAATAGCTGACTCAATGTGTTCATCTTCGGATGTATCAAGTAGGGAACTTAATGCATGACTTGTTTTTATGTGAGTTGTTTTTGCTTACTTTGACTTTAGAATGTACAGTCTGGGGCCCAGCCTTTCTAATCGGCATAAATCAGTATTATAGTACAAAGGAAACAAGTATGGTGACAAGCTGAACCAACTCAGTCTAAGCAGAATCTAAAGGAATTTTGTGCGGTGTGTGAGGAGCAAACATTCAGATACCTCAAGGAGGCTATATTGCGTGAACATCAATGATTCATTAACAGAGTAGTGGACTAAATGCCAGATATCTCAGCCTGAGTAGTGAGTTGAATACAGGATGGAGTCTATTTTACAGAATGGAATGCTTTCTGAATCAAAACTCGCAGCTTGGCTAGCCGCTATCATTGCTGAAATTGCATTTTATCAGTGGAGTCTCCAGGAAATGGAATGGGATAACAATAAAATATTAATAGCTGTCTCATGCAGTGATTGTTCTACTACCTGATATATCAAGCAGGTCTCTTCAATTCATTTATTACATGACCAAGGTAAGTTTTGTTACTACAATACAGTAACCGATTTGATGTCAGTTGTTTCTGCTGATCTTGACAAGATAGACCACTCAGTTTCCTCAGTTTCAGAGCATAATATCCACAGAGAAATTAACTAGAAAGTTACTGGTGACAGGAAAAGGCTAGGTGATCATGACTTTATTCAGTCTAATAAACAGAATATATGGTTTATTGAGTGAGGTATCACTTTCAGAATGTTCAGACAACCAGCGATGAGATGCATGGATTCATCGAATTTTTGTTGCAGTTGGAGACTAGTCTGGCGGCGCCCGCCCCTTTGCATAGAGTAAGGATCTGGTATGCTTAGTATAGTGGAGTTGTACCGGATTACCAAAAACTGGTGCAACCAATCAGAACGCTCCACGTTTAATCAGCGCATTTTTGTTTATGTTACATCAGAAGAATGAATCAAATTCCCTAACAGTGCTGAAAGAAACAAAAGGAGTTAGCTAATAAAGAACAAAGAGAAGAAAGTGTTATTTCGGGAAGGGCTTTTCGCCTTGTTTGATACGCGAAAAACCCGGGTTACGCTCTGATTTCCTAGGTAGGGAGACATATCTATTCTATAAAAGTAGACCAATCCACTTTCGCCTGTGTAAAGGCGAAGGAAGTTTAATATCACTGCCACAATTTTGAGTGAAGCACTTCTGTTAAGACCATTTTCATTACGTCATTACATTCAAATTAAATTCCTCCAGAACAACTCGGTGATACTAAGCAAACCAGACCTTTACTCCGTGCGAAGGGGCGGGCGCCGCCAGACTAGATGGAGACATTAAATATCCAAAAGCAAACTGACTGTATAATATTAATTCACTTTCTTTATATTTTCTCAATTTGAGCCTGTATACAAATAATTACTAGTAAGTTTTTCTTAGTTAATAGAAATCCTAGAATAAGATGGGAGAGAAAATTTATCTTTGTTTACCTATACTAAGGTATTACTAATGTGTTACTAAGGTAAAGCAGCCCTGACTTAGCTAGCTAACATTAATGGCTGTTGATATTTAACCGGTCACTGGCTAAGGATTTCTAGATTTATTTAACCGGTCACGTCAAAGACCAGCTATACAGAGGTTAAAAACTTAGAAAAAATCGTGACACAAAAAGGTATAAGAAACGAAGAAAAAAAATTGTGATCTGACTGAGGCTCGAACCCACACATCCAGGTTGGAGTACCTACGCTCTACCACTGTACCAACGCTCTACCACTGTACCAACGCTCTACCACTGTACCGATGGTACTTGCTGGTTACTCTTCTTGTTTCTGTACTATTTAAATGTCACAAATATAAAATGCTATATAGCTAGTCTAACCCACAGCTAAGCAGTGAAAAAGAAACCAAAAGCTGAACCCTACCCTAACACTATAGTATGTTCACGTTGAGCCGAACCCTGAAAAACAGCTAAAAATTAAAAGTGGGTTTTTTCTCAACAGAGTTAACATTTCTGCCAACCAGATGATTATTGGTAACAGCAAAGGTGTCAACTACAGACACGTACGGTTTGGCTCCATTACAAGTTTGGGAAAGGGCTCTAATGGACACTGTACTTATATGGCTTCTCCATAGGAAATGTATTGTGAAAATTTTGATTGGCCATAAATATTATGTCAAACATTTGAACAACAAGATTTTGAAATATTTTTAGCGGATCAAGCAGTACTGCAAATGAGCGAAATTTCAAGATCGTGTGTAATTGCATCCAAGAGTTATTAAATGTTTTTGAGGATTCAGCTCAACGCGAACATACTATAACCTGATGTTTGCCTGTTAAACATAATGATGACTTTCACTGTCTGTATAAAGGTAAGTTTTTGGACGCTCGCTTCGCTCGCGGCTCCAACCCTAGCTCGCCTCGAACTCACCCAAAAACTTACCTTCATACAACTAATGTGTTTGATACTCGAGTTATAGGTGACACTTCTAATGTTTATACAACAAACGACCGGCGAAATATATTTTTGAATGTTTAGCCGGTGACCGACTAAATATCCACTTCGTTCTTTAATATTATTAAAGATAAAAGCTAATAGATCTATATACGCGCCCGAGTACATAATTTAAGCGCAGTCTTAATTACATCCTAGGAAAATATGCGCTGTCGTATTATCGGCGATAATAAGCTATAATCTTATCATCGGCGATAATAAGGCGGGGTCTTATTATCGGCGATAATAAGGATGGTGTTTTATTATCGGCGATAATAAGGTAGCTGGAGTCAGGTATATTTTTGTTACAAACGGCATACGCCCGAGGACATAATTTAAGCGCTGTCTTAATTATATCCTAGGAAAATAAGCGCTGCATATTATCGGCGATAATAAGTTAGAGTCCTTATCATCGGCGACAATAAGCTGTAATCTTATCATCGGCGATAATAAGGCGAGGTCTTATTATCGGCGATAATAAGTGTTATTATTGGCGATAATAAGGATGGTGTTTTATTATCGGCGATAATAAGGTAGCTGGAGTCAGGTATATTTTTGTTACAAATGGCGTTCCATACGTCCGAATTGTGTGCAGATTCTACTTCGTAGCCACAAGAGAGACCTTACATACTGCCTACAAACTGTAGCGAAGGACGGTGATATGAAGCAGCGGTTCCAGGTATGATTCGCCTTCGTCGGAAGTTGGTATGGTGGTGTCGCGTGGTGTACAAGAGAAAAATAAAGACTAACAAGTGGCTACCATAGTCCAAGATAGAACGATGAAGCTAGAGGAAGTTAGTTCTTCACCATAGTGACTGTTGGGAGTGATTGCTGGAGCAAAAATCGTCACGGACTATTCTTGACATTTGTTAAACTCGAGGTTAAACTATCGTATTGGTAACTTGTAGTGTTACTGTGTAAAGGATTAACAGTTTTCTTGTAAGATTTAGCTAGTTTTAAGTGCTGTATTGGTGTGTTTTGTATCAATATTTCCTTATTTGGCTCTTTGTTCCATTGGTAAACAATGCCATTCGCGGTCATTATGATGTCACGAAAGAGACTGAGTGGCTCCGCAACAGTAGTAGTGCCGCTCTGTCTAACTGTATGGTAGTTATAACCCAGCGCGGCGCTTTGATACTCCCACGCACTGGGATGTAATTATTTTATCTTATGTTAAATGACCCACTGGAGGTGCCACTGATAACTTGTAAGGGCAGTTTCAGCAATGGTAAGTTGCAAGCTTCAATTTGAGAAAGCATTCCGTTCCGTGGTTTAGTCCATCATTCCGTTCCGTAGAATAGACCCCACCGCCTAAAGCAGTGTAGCTAGTAAGGCAGCCCAACAGAGTTGGGCTGCCTCCTGTTGAGACTGCAATCTATGTGTTATGGTCTGATTCCTCGGATGATTCACCATCTGGTTGGTACAGAGCAATCGTGACCTCTTATCATTGTGATGGCTCCTGTGATCTAGTTTATGATAATGGTGATAGTGAGCAGTCTGTGGATCTTCACACTGTGGAATGGTGCTATGCAGGCAGATATCGCAAAGTTTATCGCTCTGATAAACCTAATAATACCCAACCATCAACCTCTACTAGTGCAGCTGCTGCTCTACCTAAGATTTGTTATTCATCAATGCATAGAGCAAAGGGTTTTGTGATGACTTGACTGTCATCTCCAAGATGTCAAGTCTCATCAGCAGGCTTTATCATCACTTGTCCTAAAGGCAATAGACATATGTTTTGAATTTCAACCTCCAAAGTGTATTTCCCTTTACTTTAATGGTCATCATATGCTTTCCTCTACTGTATTTTCAATGGCGGCTGGGAATACCATTAATATCTGTAATGTGGATTGTACTAAGTTTCTGGGTCACACTATTGGTGTTTCTCCAACTATTGCTCGATCGGTAGCTTCTGCTAACATGAAGCAACAAATTTTACAATTTTTACAATCCATCGATAAGTGTTCTGTTCGGGGAGAATATAAGATATGGATCTTAAAAAACTTTGTGTCTTCTGTTCTACATTTTCATTTAGCTGTTGAGAGGCTTACCGTGTCTTCTATTATTTCAGCACAGTCATCAGTATTGAAATTTGTGAAAAATTGGTTGAACCTCCCCAGAAATTGTACTCCTGGAACTGTTTTCCACCCGGATGTGTTGGATCTCCCCTTTTTACCACACCTGAAGCAATCAGCCAAACTTTCATACATTCTGGCTATTGAACGGTCAGTTGATCCACTGATTATAGAGCTGCGACATTCCATTTTAGCTAACAGATCTGATATCTCTTCCACTGTCCTTGACTGTTTATCTGCTGCTAAGGCTTCAGTTGCCAACATTCACTCTGCAACTTTCAAGAACCATGCTCGCCACAACTTACGTTCTGCTCACATTGAATATTGGAAATCAAAACTGGAACCATTAACTGTTCAAAATAAATTTTTAGATATTGTAACTCTGGAGCAAGCTTGCCCTCTGTGGAAGAGATTGATGTATGGCCTCCCTGAAAAAAACAGCTGTCCTTCCTGCTACGTGCTGGTTGTGACACTCTACCAACCCCTATGAACCTGGCCAGATGGAACATCATTACTGATCCTAGATGTGCTCTTTGTCAAGCTCCTCAACCCACAACAAACCATATTTTGACTGGCTGTCCTGCTGCTCTAGATCAAGGCAGGTATACTTGGAGACATGATTCATTTTTACAGGTCCTTGTTCATGGGCTCCAACAGCATTTACCTGAAACATTCAAACTTTACGCTGACCTTCCAGGTTATCTAGCTAGTTCCAGCCCCCCTAGTACCATCCCAACCAATCTTTCCTCCACCCTCAGCAGGCCTGACTTGGTATTGGTTTCTAATTATTCCATTTGTTTGTTCGAATTGACAGTACCAACTAATACCCAGCAACATCTTCTTGCTGCTAGAGCTAGAAAGGAAGATCGATATAGCTCCTTGCAATATGACCTCCAGCTTTCTGGGCTAACTGTCAATCTTGTTCCAATTGAAATTGGTTGTTTAGGCCACTTTTTGTCTGAAACAATTGCTCAAATGGCTACTGCTTGTGAAGTGCCAAAGAAAACCATAAGATTCTTGTTTGAGCAGGCAGCTCGCATTGCTGTGTCCTGTTCTTACAGAATTTTTAATTCTAGGGCCTCCCCGGGCTGGGATCTTTTAGACCACCTTAGGTAAACTTTAAGTATTACATATATGTATATATAGTTTTTTTTTGTGTATTGTAATTTAATTTACCTTTAGTTAATGTAAGTCTTGCCAGGGCTCCTGTACTGATCCATCAGCACATGGTACCCCTGTGTCTAGGCCCCCGTATGCTTGTAATGTATATTTTGTCTTAATCATTAAGACGTTTATTCTCTCTAATGAGGGTAATTCCGGACACTCTTTGATAAAAGTGATCTAACATTGGACTCACAACGAGTTAAGACAAACTCTAGGAATCGTTGTAAAGCCTATCTTACGGTGCATCTGCAGTACAAGCTTCGTTTCGATACGATGAACTGCTGAGGAGTTATGAAACAAAATTTAATAGCATGTAAAAATGCAACGTGCGGCTAATTCCGGACACTTCGAAAAACAAGCAAGTAGAACCTTCCACAGGTTACCAATTCTCTTTTACAAGTATGCAGACTAAAGTACCACTCATCTGCAGCTTATAAATCAAGTAGAAAGTTCATACCATTTGGGAGAAAGCAGCAGTGCGTATTTTTAAAAGTTCGCGAATATTTCTTTGTATTTCAACCGAACAGCTGCTGATAAATCGACTGCTACTCCACATGTGCTGCATGGATTCTTACGGTTTTTGGTGTGCAATTAGCTGAGCGTATGGTCTTACTATAAATCTTTGAAAATCGAAAATATGAGCTTGGGCTGACAGGTTAGATTAACATTTTCAAAGTTTTTGAACAAAATTACCCTTGATTGCGCTACAAATTCACGTCAAACTTCGCAATGGAACAACGGATTCGCTTCAATTTGGTTTGCAGATAGGCCATAGGTAGGGTCCGCAACGCGAAAAATCTATATCCTCCAATCAACTACCTAACTATTGTCATGTGTTAGGCTAAGTGTAACTTGAATAACACCAGCGTGGCAACCAAGTTTGTCACTTTCTTCTGGTAGAAAACGATACAAATGTCTTAAAATCACGTGATTTTTTGTTGCAGCAGTTCATAGGGTTCTTCGTATGCCACGATATTCACTCTCAACATTGTTCAAGTAGTCTATCATCAACTCAAAAGTATTGGTGGTTTGATTTTATTGGTCGGTTTCTGATGGCAGCACGATCTGTGCAGCTTTTTGGCGACAGAAAATGTTTCTTCCTCTGGACACAGGACAAGCAGAGCAGCAACTGCGCCGTGGGTCAGCAATGAACAGTACTAGGTAAAGTACCTGCATGCGAAGTACGGTTATAATTGAAGCTTGTTAGCCATCTGGCTGAGCCATCTGGCTGAGCCATCTATATGCTGAAATTCGGCCAAAATGATGCGATTTTTGCAAACAAATACCAGAATGGTTGATACATCAGTGAGACAGTCCCCAACAGCAAGGATACGAAGATTATAAACACCTAAGAATACGGTTATCTCGCCCAGTAAACACATGGAGCAATCCAATTAGAGCTGTGAACCGGTTTTAAAAAAAAACGATTACTGACCGGTTAATAAAAATATTACAGTTAATCAGTTAGTGAAATAGTTTAACCGGTTTTTCTTTGGTGCACGTGCATGGTATTTAGGCAGAAGTAAAATGGCGGTGGACCACTCAAACCATAGCAGTGCAGCAGCACTGGACTTAGCTGTTTACTCTTCCCGACAAAAGTCAGCAGTGTGGAAATATTTCGGTGTTGAAAAGAACAGGAGTGGGGCCGCTGAGAGAGATAAGCGTGTTACCTGTAAACTCTGTGCTCAGAAAGTTGCTCACGGTGGCGGCACGACAAACTTGAAGAACCATTTACGAACTAACCACAGAAAAGAGTACGACGAGTTATATGAAAGTGATTTAAATCTCTCTGCAACCATGGATAGTTTCGTTCGATCGTCAGGTGTGAAAAGGTTACCACAGAATTCAGCTCGAGCACTAGAACTTAACAATGCTGTTGTGGAGTTTATTTTGAGAGATTTGAGACCGGTGAGTGTTGTTAACGGGGCTGGGTTTTTAAACCTTATGGATGTAGCGGAGCCTCGCTTCGTCGTCCCATGTAGAAGAACTGTAATGAATCATATTGACCGGAAGTACTGTGAAATGAAGCGTGCAGTACGAGGATCATTAAGTGGACAACAGTGCGTTACACTTACCACTGACATGTGGACGTCAAGGGCTGGTGATGGCTACTTTTCACTCACAGTGCATTATGTTACTGAGGAGTTTGAAATGGTCAGTAATCAGCTACAGTGCCAACATTTACCTGGTGAACATGACCACACCCACATTAGTGAAGCAATCACTGCTGCACTGTCTGAGTGGTGCATCCAACTGGATGAAGATGTTGTAGCTTTTGTAACAGATAATGGCAGTAACATTAAGAAGTCCTTGAAAGATGACCTCAAGATACTTAACTTACCTTGTTCTGGCCACACATTGAACTTGTCTGTGCAAAGAGCTTTTGCTTTACCAGAAGTGCACACAGCTGTAGCCAGAGCTAGAAAGGTAGTAGAGCATTTTAACAAATCTCGTCTTGATTTTGAGAAATTGGGAGAAAAGCAACAGCTATTAGGCTTACCTCATCACAAGTTAATTCAGGCAGTTCCGCATCGATGGAATTCAGTTTATGACATGATTGAAAGGTTATGTGAGCAACAAGCTGCTGTTGCTGCTGTGCTTCATAACCACAGAGACTTATTACATTTGGAATACTCCCCTACAGAATGGAGGCTACTGGAAGATTTGTGCAAACTTTTAGAACCATTTAAGGATGCTACTGTTTACCTTAGCGCTAGCAGGTACCCTACCTTATCTGTTCTAGGGCCTATTCTGGATAAAATATGGAAGAATTTGGAGGAAGGTGGAGACTCTCCAGTAATTTCCAGAGTGAAAAGAGCTATCAATGATGACTTGAAAACCAGGTACCAAGACAATGAAATCTGTGAGTTGATGAATAAAGCATCCCTCCTTGACCCTCGTTTAAAGTCATTAATACATTTAACTGAAGTGGAACAGACCAATACAATCGACTGTCTGGTCAATGAAATTGTAAGTACATTTTCTCCACCAGCTCCAACTTCTGATGGCAGTGAAGAACCTGAACTCATGGTATTAGATGAACATGAACAACCACCAGATGGTGATCATAGTAGTGGTGAGCCAGTGAGAAAGAAGTGCATGCTTGAAAAATTATTGGGAACCTCCTTTTCTGAAAACACAGACACCTCTGTGACAGTTTCCTACAATGAACTGGTGATAGCCGAGTTAAGCCGTTACAAATCTGAACCAATATTGGAATTGAAAGGGAAGCCAATGGAGTGGTGGAAGGATCATCAACACTCTTATCCAAACTTATCATGCATGGCAAAAAAATATTTAGGGATAGTGGCAACATCAGTTCCTTCTGAAAGACTCTTTAGTACGGCAGGTAATGTTGTGACAGCGAAGAGGTGTGCTTTAGAACCAGAGAATGTGGAGAAGTTGGTTTTCTTACATGATAACCTACCACCAGTGAAGTTGCCTTATCAGCGACTAAAGTGACAGTCAGTTAGATTAGTAGATATGACATTGAGTAGTACTGTAAAACAGTTGTAAGTCAGTATTTCACTTTTTTGTAAAAAAAATTTACAAACATAATGAAACATTATCATAAAACTTGATTCCATAATGCCGAGGGTGGTCTTCACAACACCTGTAAAGCATGTATTGATTAGTAAAGGCTTTATGTATATATTCTAAATTACATTTGTATTACACCACTACACAGAAACCAGTTAACCGGTAACTGCCAGTTATTGGTAGCCAGTTAACCAGTTTTGAATTTGTTATCAGGTTCACAGCTCTAAATCCAATGCATGAAATAGACACTCACGTGATCGACATTCAAATCGCGGAAATACCCATGAAGTCGCTTTCATTTCTGAATAGGAACCACGCAGTGTGCTCCTTTTGTAAATATTTGTGTTAATTGTTTGCTCAGGCATGGTCTGGGTGTGTTTTATGCTGTGAACGCATCATAGGGAGAGTCTCAGACTGCTGGGCTAATCGAGATGCTGAACCTAATGCACACAAACTGATTGTCACTTGATTCCAAGTGATTTTAAGGTCATTGGAATGGATTATGGTTGTATTTTCCAAGATTTGAGTATCGATCATGTGAGTGCCTATTTCATGCATTGGATTGCTCTATGCGTTTACTGGGCGAGATAACCGTATTCTTAGGTGTTTATAAGCTTCTTATCCTTGCTTTTGGAGACTGTCTCACTGATGTATCAACTATTCTGGTGTTTGTTTACAAAAATCACATCATTTTGGCCGAATTTCAGCATATAGATGGCTCAGCCAGATGGCTAACAAGCTTCAATTATAACCGTACTTCGCATGCAGGCACTTTACTTAGTACTGGCCATTGCTGACCCACGGCGCAGTTGCTGCTCTGCTTGTCCTGTGCTCCAAAGGAAGAAACATTTTGTCTGTCGCCAAAAAGCTGCACAGATCGTGCTGCAACCAGAAACCGACCAATAAAATCAAACCACCAATACTTTGAGTTGATGATAGACTACTTGAACAATGTTGAGAGTGAATATCGTGGCATACGAAGGACCCTATGAACTGCTGCAACGAAAAATCACGTGATTTTAAGACATCTGTATCGTTTTCTACCAGAAGAAAGTGACAAACTTGGCTGCCACGCTGGTGTTATTCAAGTTACACTTAGCCTAACACATGACAATAGTTAGGTAGTTGATTGGAGGATATCAATCTTTCGCGTTGCAGACCCTACCATAGGACACTGCATTAGCCAGAGATGCCAACCTCTGAACAATTTTAGTAGTGAGACCTCAAACGCTACCAGCAATGTGGACCAGATTCAAGTGCAGCTCCAGGATTTTTGGTAGTGAAGACCAAAAAAAAAAAAAGGTCGCTGCATGTTCTAAAGTACAAAAATTAGCACCGGTCTGCCCAATTTTAAGCACAGGGCTAATTACCAGAGGAGGGTGGAAGCGGTTTAAGCATCGTTAAAATGAATTATGCTAAATGCTCGTTTTCTGGATTAACTAAATCATGTGGATGGTGTAACGAAGTGTGGCATCATTGTCTTGTTGAAGAATATATATACCTGGTTTAGTGCAAGCGTACTACGCGCGGAAGTGTTTCATCAGTTTTGCCCTGAAAACTAAGTGATTTACAAAACAAAGTACATCATTATAATGCTAACATTTATTATTTTTGAATTTTTTTTCCCGGGGTGCCTGCACCCCTTGCCACCACCCCCAGCACCAGATGGTAAAAGTGCTGGACAAAAAGACTGTAAACTCAAAAAATCAATGAGATGGCAATACTTGGCCTTCCGAAATAGCAAGGTCAAGTGCTCCAATAGTCACAGGGCTGCCACGGTGTGACCTTGCTCCATGCAAGCAGGTCACTGCTGACCTGAGCAAAGAGAAGCTGGTGGAACATCTAATCCATGATACAACACTGCTGTAAGATTGGCCCCGTTGAGTAGATAGCATAGAAGCTAGACGCTTATAAGCAACTGTAGCTGCACTACCCATTCCTCCAAAAGTGGAGAAAACCAATGGAGTGAATGAGCACATTTCAACATCTCTTATTCTCTGTTCATACATCCTTTGTTTATCTCTTTCAAACCTTCTGTACAAGGAAGAAACCGCTGTGTTTCGATAACTGGGAGCAGTTGGATTGAAAATTCTAACATCAAAGAAAGCCTTCTGATGACGACTTCCCCAAAAACCATGTGCACTTACATCTAAACGTGCCTCATCCTCCACATTAGCTGTGGCATAGCGAAAGGACTCACCAGACAGGGGTTGCAGCACTGGTTCAATGGCCACATTATGACATACTTCAGACAGAGCAGCAGCAGTGAAGTCCCTAAGTTCATTATGACGTAGAGTAGGGAAATCACCTGTAGCACAACTCATTGCATGATCAACAGTAAAGCCATGACCACAGACACACTTAGCAGGTAGACTATTGGGCAACCAACCATATCGTAGACACAGTGCATCCCTAAATGCACCTTTATGGAGTGCAAAACCATGTTCTTCAATAGGAAGCACTGATCATGATGAGGCACCTTTCTCACTAGATAAAGAAACAATATGATGTAAACTAACTGGCAACTGTGGTGTGGGTTCTGATTGCTTACAAACCAGCATCATAATGCTAACACGAAGTACAATCTAAATATCTAATGATCCCCAGTGATCCCCACTGTTCGCTAGTTTTGTATTGCGACTATTGAGGCTCACGTGAAATTCTAAACAGAGGTATGCAATTAACGTAATATTTTCGAGCATCGCTTCCACCCTCCTCTGGCTAATTACGAAGTAGATCAGGCGTGAGAACTAAGCTGAAAGAGTGAGAAACAGAGGGTTAGGCGTGAGAGCGTGAGATTACTAGCCAAAGAGTGAGACTCACGCCTAATGCGTGAGAGTTGGCATGTCTGCATTAGCATACCAAATTATAGGCCGAGGGATTCTACTACCATTGTTGAGAACGATCTAAGTGTCCGGAATTAGCAGCTGTCCGGAATTATCCGTACTTACCTTATACTGCTAATCACTCCGTCTTCCAATACCGTACACTACTCTAGTGCTCGTATGGACCTATACGTCCAAACTAACGCACCATGTACCTTTGGACTATTTATCATCATTTATCTGCAATAGATGATTGCGCAGAAGTTAAACGGCTTCCTTTCCGCGTAATGCACAGACTGGCTAGTATATTTTCGCATTTAACCACAAAGACTATCCCAGACACAAGGGCGTGTGTTCAATGTTTAAGTTCACCACGAAGAGCATTGCTCTGTTGTGTAAAGAAGTGTGGCTGTTAACCTTGAACATAAGTCTGGGGGAGCGCGTCTGAGAAACCAATAACACTGAACTGAAGCTAGGCGGAGTATCGCTTCGAATTTTGCTTCTTTCAACATCTGAAACCGTGCTCGACTTACTGCTCTCTCTCACTCATCTGGTACTAGCAGTGGATGGCTCAATTCCTCAAGTCTCCCTTGCTCTGGCTATTCCTGGTCCTGAGTTTGTTGTTGGCCTTCGTTTGTGGCTCGGAATCCCTCTATTTCCACTTTGCCCATTATGTGTGTGTCTTACTTCCATTGACCAATTTGGTGACCATCTTCTAGAATGTTCTCATGGTCCTATGAGAATTCGTCGCCATGATGCTCTAGTTGACATTGTTTGTCATGCTTTGTCCCAGAGTCACTCAGGAGTTTTGAAGGAACAATGTGTTTCTTATGACAAGATAATTCTCGTCCAGGTGATGTGTACCACCCTGATTTTCAGCATGGTCGTCCAGCTTATTTTGATGTGTCTGTTTGTAGCACTACCCAGCCTTCTCACATTTCTTTTTCTTCTTCTTGTGCTGGGGTAGCTGCTGCAGCTGGTGAGTTAGCCAAGGACCAGAGACATCAAGATGCTGTAGAGGAGGCGGGGTGTGACTTTGTCCCACTTGTTATAGAAACTTGGTTTTTGGTCACCATTTGCACTTCAAACCCTTCGTACCATCGCTGAATGCACCACAGCCAGAAGTGGTGCATCAACCAAACAGGCTCGTAAACATTTGTTACAGCAACTTTCAGTTTCTTTATGGACAAACAATGCCCGTATGATTTTACGGTACTGGGCTTTGCAGTGTGAGGACTCTGATTTTCCTTTCCCCAAATCCCTGTTGTAATTAATTGTGTTTGTAGTTTAGTTGTAGAGTAATTTGTATTGTAACTTACATGAGGGATCGATTACTTATAAAAAAATACTTAAAAAAATAAAAAATTTTTCACTACGTCGCCATGTTACCCATTACCCTACCTCTGAGCATTCTTCAATTGAAGGAGCACTGTTTCCTGTACATACCAGCTCAGCCTTTGGTTCAGTCTTCGAATTATCAAATATTCTTGAGGATCTCTGAAGGTAACTCAATCAAAAAGTAAGGCCACTATGCACGACAAGATGGTGAAGGCCAGCACAATCAGCATATGACCCCAATATGGCACAGACTTAAGTCAACTGGTAGCTAACACCAGTGGTGTGGCTAATGTGTACACACACAACATTCTGAACCATAGATGACATATACTGGAGATACGCTACAAAGAAATCATTCTGTAAAGAGCTCAGCTGCAAACAAATCACCTATACAGAATTCAGCTACAAACAAATTACCCTGTAGAAAGATCAGCTAGAAGAAGTCACCTTGTAGAGAGTTCAGTTATAAAGAAACCACCATGTAGAGAATTCAGCTACAAACTAGTGACCCTGTAGAGACATCACCTAGAAGAAGTTACCTTGTAGAGAGTTTAGCTACAAAGAAACCATTCTGTAAAGAGCTCAGCTGCAAACAAATCACCGATACAGAATTCAGCTACAAACAAATCACCCTGTAGAGAGATCAGCTAGAAGAAATTACCTTGTAGAGAGTTCAGTTACAAAGAAACCACCATGTAGAGAGATCAGCTAGAAGAAGTTACCTTGTAGATCATTCAGCTACAAACAATTCACCCTGTAGAGAGAGCAGCTAGAAGAAGTCACCTTGTAAAACCACCATGGAGAGTTCTGTAATAAATATATGTATTATATAATTTGTACATTTACTGATAAAATCAGAAATATTTAAAGTACATCTGCTTCATCTTTTCTTCTTCCTGTGGTAAAGAAAAAAAGATAGGTTTAAAAAAGAGCCGGCTTTGGGGTACACATGCAAAAAGAAGTGAAATCTAATCCAAAACAGCCAAGCTGTAAAAAAAAGAGTGCGACCCTCAAAAAGGCTATGGTGAAAAAAGATGTGAAATCCAAGGTGATGTGGAAAAAATTCACCTGAATTGTCGTTATTAAAATTTTTACCATTAACCTACATTTCTTGGCCGCCACCTTGGATTTCACATCTTTTTTCACCATAGCCTTTTTGAGGGTCGCACTCTTTTTTTTACAGCTTGGCTGTTTTGGATTAGATTATAAAATTTTTGAAAAATGGACTTTTTATATGCTCAACAGATATATTGATTGCCGATCTCAGAAATATATAGTTTGTAGGGTTGGAATTAGCTACTTTGACATGCACAGTGGTTTAAAACTGAAAAGGTCGGTATATTTTTTTCTCCTGGGCTCCCCATACATTTAAAAAATGGCACAATTGAATTAGGAAGCCATCTAGCAACTTGGACTTCTTGAAAATTCAGTTGCTTTTAGCTGCAGGTTTGTACATGTAATGAGAGTAACTTCAGGGTTTATTGGATCTCAGCGATCTTTGTATGCTTGTGGTAAGCAAAATGTGTTTTACCTTCTGCAACACTTGTTAATACAATGGTGGCTATATAGCTACCCATAGGCAAATGGCCATCTCAAATAAGTTAAATTATCAAGTTAACAACTTATAAAGGTAACCAACTAAAGTGGAGGTGTCACAATGATGCAACAATCCCTAAGGTGGAGTTATGGTTTCAATTATGGCATTGTTATGCCAACTTTGAAGTAGTTTATACTTTGGGTTGGTGACACAATCATCAGAAAACTGTTGGCTAGCTGAAAATCGCTAACCCAAGCAAAGTAACTACTCCCTTGGGGAGTAGTTACTTAAAAGGTATTCCTAGCAAGTATTCCGGGTAGAAGGTATTACTGTATTCAGTGAATACCTTCTACATCTTTTACAGTTTCAAAGTACTCTACGTGCATTACAATTAAGGCTTTAAAAAATATTACAAAACGACACAAAACTTACTCGATGTAACGCGCATGATAGTCTAAGATTTCCATGACAATCAGCCTGTGGACAAACCCCATAGTAATTTTCATTCTCATTGGAGCTCAGATACGGAACAATCCCAAGTTAAACACACATTGTTATTTTGTGCCAGGATTCTATTGGGAAATATATGGAGAATTTTTTTATCAAAAAATCTCAGATACTGTAATGCCTACTACGAAGCAAACTATAAATAGAACGAAGAAAGTAAGACTCTGGGGAAAGCTGGGGAACAACAAAGAAAGAACAACTACTCATTCCCACGTGGTGTCCGTCTTAGATGGGTTCCACTGTAGTGTTAATTTTGTAGGCAACTGTTAGAGAACCAGTTTACATAGGCATTTTATTGCAATAGCTAAATACAACTGGTCCTGCAATAGAGTGTGACAGTTCAAATATTAGATAAAGTGATAGCAAACGAATGGGTTTCAAATGCTATTTAGCTATTGACTATACCAGCACTCAGTCGCTGAATTGTATATACAACAAAATTAGACGGTAGTAGTTAGCATGCATTACTCACCATTAACAGTTTACGTATACAATCAAGAAGAAACTCATTGTCTATCTTTAATTGGAAACTTGTTTTGACTCAAATATTAATACTTGCACATAATATATTCATTGTGCCCTTGCATCATTGTAACAAGTCTCCTCAAGCCACCAAATTTTGAAGCATTATAGCCATTGTAGCTATAGAACAACCATTATTTTAAGTGCATTACTTTAACCAGTAATATAATCACCATAATATTATAATAATCAAATAATTGTTTTTTTTAACTACCATGGTATCTCAAAGTTCACTAGAATCACTTTATAAGTGCATGCAATTTGACATTTAGCAGGCTATTTGCAGTCAATGAAAAGCCAAGTTAGTTACAACTGTGTGAGGTTAAAATCTATATAAAGTAACTTTCAACTCTTGATTAATTTAGTGGTAAGAGATTATGATTGTGATAATTGGAAGACAGCACAATGCTGATTACATCCAATGAAAAATAGTAAAGATAAAGAATTAGGAAAGTAATTATATAAGGTGTGTGCATTGATTACAAAGCAGGGCCGGAGCCCAGAGATTTTGAGTGGTCAGGCCATTCATGGACTACAATGGAGGTCATAGTCATGCACACTACATTTTATTGATTTGAAATTTAAATTACATTATCTACTGTAATGTATTTTGTGTGTGCTAGCTACAGCATGTATTAACATTCTAAGCTAAGGAAGTCTGGGGACATGCTCCCTGGGAAAATTTTTGAAAATACATGTTCTGAAATGGCATCTGGAAGCTATTTTACATACACGGTCTCTTTCTGTTTTTTACACCAAGAATATATCCAGGTAATTTTGTGCTACTGTATACCAATTAATTCAATTTAATATATAGCTAGTAGCTAATTTTACTTTCATGATACAAAGTGAGTTTAGTTCTTTTGAGATACAGAAGCAATTTTGATTGTAATTGTTAATACATAACATGCATTATCAATTAGCCTATTGTGCAATTCTATGCAGATGGTTCATTAGAAAGTAATTTGAAAACAATTAAAATGGATATAATGGCTTAGATCAACCAGTGTAATAAGAGTATTGATATTGTATACCGAATGCTCTAACTATCACCATGACTGTTCTATTAGAGTATAATGTGATGACTGCTCTATTAGAGTATCTCGATCTTTTTGCAAATTCAAGTGGCTGAAAAGTGGTCCGGCCAATGCCGGACCGGCCGGACCGTGGGCTCCGGCCCTGCAAAGTCTATGTCATAACATGAGGGGAATAGATGTTCCAACAGTTCTTTAAAAGTAGCTCTTTTTGATAGTTGATGGTATCACCAGGGACTAAAAAAAGGGGCTAGTTGTGGCCAAATAGCTAGTTGTAAATGACTTTTGGCTAGTTGCAAATGTTGATTGGGCTAGTTGTAAAAGTCAGGCTAAAATAGCGAGCACACCACAGAAAAGTATAACCTCAAAGTTACGTATAAGATTATTATGTGCACATAAATCTCTTTACAGGGATTTGGCTAAAAGTACCTCAAAATCCTATCTTGAGATAGCTATTTTTCAAAAACTTTCTCCACTCCACTATTTGATTAGAGATTGCTGTACAATTCAGCCTATAGTCATAGTTATTTTTATTACAGTCCATGATTAAAATTGCCCTAAAATCTAGCTAATAAAACGGGCGTCACTATTCAGTGGACTGGACTACTGGACTGGAACCGAGGGGTCACCAACTGCTTTGAAATCTCGTACACCTTCAGTGAAATCCTGCCTGAAATACGAAATCTTATGTTGTTATTGTGATTCTGATTCTATACTTGTTCTGGTACCGTAGCTCACACTCAACTGCTCCTGCACAAAAGTAAGAATGAAATCCGATGTTCCGCTCCGCTTCGGATTTGTATAATCTTTATAATCAAGTTTTGGAAGCCGCACAAAACCAGGAGCTGTGGGAAAGAAGCCATACAAAACCAGGAGAGAATCGAATTAAGAATGATATCCGATGTTCCGCTCCGCTTCGGATTTGTATAATCAAGTTGTGGAAGCCACACAAAACCAGGAACTGTGGGAAAGAAGCCGTACAAAACCAGGAGAGAATCGAATCAAGAATGATATCCGATGTTCCGCTCCGTTTATTAAGCGAGTTGTGGAAGCCGCACAAAACCAGGAGCTGTGGGAAAGAAGCCGTACAAAACCAGGAGAGAATCGAATTAAGAATGATATCCGATGTTCCACTCCGTTTCGGATTTGTATTAAGCGAGTTGTGGAAGCCAAACAAAACCAGGAGCTGTGGGAAAGGAGCCACACAAAACCATGCAAACTGCTCCTGCACAAACGTAAAAATGAAATCCGATGTTCCGCTCCGCTTCGGATTTACTTAGCAAACTACAAACTTAGCAAAACTTCATAAACTTAGCAACACACTAACTACAAAAGCAACTTAAGTATACAGATGCTCCTGGTTTTGTGGGGTTTCACACCAGATCATGTAGAGCTTTGACAGTTGCTCCTGGTTTTGAGGGGTTTCGCACGGGATTTCCCCTGAATGATTGGCCTTGTTTCCTGGTTTATAGGGCTTCAGCTGCGAGTTGCTCCTGGTATTGTAGGGTTACTCCTGGCTTTATATGGCTTCGAAATTCCTCTCAATTTCGTGAGGCTTTGCTCCTACATGCGTGCTGAACTTCTGTTTCTTTCTCCCACTATTTTTTTTGCTGATTTCAGAACTGATCACTCTACACCAACCTGTAATTTAAAATCAGATTTTGCAACTCTCGTTCGATTTTGTGAAATCTTTTGAAACCCGTGAAATCTTGAGAAATTTGTTCAAGATTTTGAAATCCGTACCCCTTTTTCGTGAGTTGGTGACCCCTCGACTGGAACACTGGACTGGACTACTGGACTGACATATTTTTGGTTTTTGCACATTCTATGGTTGGATTTACGGAGTCTTGCTAGTAAGAACTCTTTGGGCACCTGCAGCCCACTTCTAAACACTGAAGACAAACAGTGGAATATGCGAAAACTGTCTCTTAATAATTTCGCTACTGTTCATTATGCCACTATACAACACTTATTCCTTACCTGGTGAGTAGTAATGCTGCAGGCAGTGCAGGGAATTCCGGCAGTGAATGTGACAGCAATAGTTAACCAGCAATCAACTAGCCAGTAGACAATATCCTTCAAGATATATCCTTAGAGCAAGCTTGAGGAGCAAGCTAGTCTCATTAGTCTTGCTCTCACTAGTCTCGCTGTTTCAGTGTAGGGGCTTATCAAATAAAGATTATAAGCGCCCATGCTGAAAAATCTCTAATTGGTAAGCCCCTGCACTGACTAGAGAGGTCTGGCCATGCTGGCGAGACTAGCTTGCTCCTCAAGGATATCTCGAAAGGTTGTCTACTGGCTAGTCGATCGCTGGTTAACTATTGCTGTCATATTCAGTTCCCTGCACTGCCTACAGCATTACTACACACCAGGTAAGGAATAAGTGTTGTATAGTGGCATAATGAACAGTAGCGAAAATATTAAGAGACAATTTTCGCATATTCCACTGTTTTTCTTCAGTATTTAGAAGTGGGCTGCAGGTACCCAAAGGGTTCTTACTAGCAAGACTCAATAAAACCAACCTCAGAATGTGTAAAAACCAAAAATATGTCAGTCCAGTAGTCCAGTCCAGTGTTCCAGTCCAGTAGTCCAGTCCACTGAATAGTAACCCCCCTAATAAAATAATATAGTTTATTCTAAAAAACTTTCGAACTCTGTAACTATGCTGCCTCTATGTGTAGTTCTTTTTATCCTTTCAATTCACCATTTCCTTAAAACATCCAGATTTCAATCATTTCTCTCAAATTACTTCCAGATTTAATCTCATCACAGCTACATTTCAAAATTTTCCTGGGGCAGTATATACCCCAGCCCCCCTATGGCCTTCCCCATCCACTGACACTTCACTACACAAGCTAGTTCTCTCTTCACTACTTTAGCTATTTAGACAATGGCAACAATTATGGAATATTCATCAAACATGAACACAATTTTTGTTTACATGTGTAACAACTGATGATATCCCCCCGCTCTCAGGTTTGGTTAGTTGTAAAAAAATAGTTTTTTTAGCCACTGTATAGTAGGGACCACAAAGGAATAGGTGTGGCCCACAAAATAATATCACCCAAAAAACAGCCTCGATTTCTCCAGACGACGATGAGGCAGTATTGGTTAGGTAAAACAAAGCACAAACAAGCTTTCAAATCGACTCGAAACAGAATTTTCTAGTGACTGACTGTCTGAGTAAGTAACTGACTAATGCCTTCAGACAAGTGTAACTCGATAACGGCTAAGGCTACGGGCTTGATTTTTTCACTGTTCAACATCACTTCGGCCTGACAGGTGCCTTTTGGCATACCACAGTGCGTACAATGCATTCTTCATGGACTTACCAGTGTCCTCCTTTGTGTCCCATTGATCTTTGCTGACAGCGAAAAGTGTCGATTTGGCGATAGCATGTGATGGCTTCCCTTCATAACGGAAATCGTCCCTAGTTGTCATAGTGGCTATTTTGATAGCAAAGGTGCTTTTTCAAACAGTTCTTGATTTGTACTACTGTGTAACGGGGTTGAACATAGCCGACAATGAAGCATAATGGATGCTTCACTTTTCAGACGATAATTGATATAACCGGGGCATGCAGCACCATTTCTTTTGGTATGCATGGATTGCAGATGTGCTTTTCAAACAGTTCTTGATTCAAAATGCTGCATAACAGGTTGAACAAAACTGACAATGAAGCGTAATGGATACTTCACTTTTCAGACGATAATTGGGGAGTGTGGTGCCATTTCAGATGCATGGATTCACCAGTCATAATAATTATTTACAAAAAAAAAAAATTAACAAACAAGTATACAGAAAAATTTGGAATTTTCAACTAGAGTAGGGACCATAGCACATCGATCACAGTAAAATCACAGTAAAACAATAAGAAGTGTTATATCCCTACTGTGCATTTCCATTATGGTATCTTGAACACAGTAGGGACATTGTTTACTGTGATTTAATATCGTGCACTACTCCAGCTTGTTTCAGTACATTTTATTGATGTGCCATGGTCCCTACTCTAGTTGAAAATTCCAAATTTTTCTGTGTACTTTTATAGTTGAACTGGATCCTGAAAAACAGCTAAAAATTATTAAAGTGAATTTTTTTCTCAAGAGAGTTAACATTTCACTAAACCAGATAAGTGGTGACAACAAAGGTGTCAATGCACGGTTTGGCTCCATTGCAAATTCGAGAAAGGGAAGTAAGGGATATTGCACTTTAATGGTTTCCCCATAGGAAATGTATGAAGAAAATTTATAAATATTGTGTCAGACATTTGAATGAAAAGATTTTGAAATATTTTTAGCAGATCAAGCAGCTAGTGCTACAAATGAGTGAAATTTCAAGATTGTGTGTAATTGCATCTATAAGATATTAAATGTTTTAGAGGATCCAGTACATAGCTGCTATAGCTGTTGGCAGTATAAATCTAAGTTGGTGGTATTGCCTAGTGTTGAAAGCTAACTCTGTGTTTGTAAAACTGTTGGACATGCAATTCAGTAAAAAAGGATAATCAATGCCTCTGTTTCACTGTGGTCCAAGGTGTGGCCATTCAAGATTGTTTAACATCACTGGTCTGGAAACTATAGTCTGATTGGACCCATCTTGCCACTTACTTATGCACCATTTCATGATGTGGATCCAAGACTTGAGTGGCATACTTGAGAATTGGTCATCCAAGTGTTGTAACAATATAAGCATCTGATTTTACCTTGCTGTTCATTTTTGTAGATTTCTTTTAATAAGTTCCAGTACTGACTCGTTCGCTTTGTTGGAAATGCCATTGATTTGAGATGCCCATGAAAGAGTGTTATCAAGAAGTAACTAATCCTAGATATTTGCACATGTCATTGATCTGGTTGTTTAGGATATAGATAGTGGTGGGTGATGCCTTGTGAATCTCAGCAATACGCACTTATTGACTTTAATATTCATCTGCCACTTTTGTGCCGATCTGTGATTTCACTAGTGTCACATCTTCTTCATCACTGATGGTTCATTATTGATGATAAGATGTTCAATATTGTTACCATAAATTATGGTATGACTCCTGCGGTCACTTAATATACTTCTGAGTATGATGATCATACTCAGAAGTAGGATCATCATATTGAGTGACCACGGTAGTCATAAAAGTGTCATACCTACCAGGCTGGTATTAAACCTATTAACTTTGGTTTAAAAAATTTAGTTTTGTAGAAAAATATTTTCGCATGATTCACATGAATGACAGCTCTGCATGTGTATCTTGATCTTTTGCAAACACTTCCGTGTAAGGTTTTTATGTACTTTTGCATGGCAAAAATGAAAACAAAAAGAGCAAATTACGGTATGTATACAAACTTCTCTCAAGTTTTTTTAGTTCTTTACTTATATATTGCAATATTGATATCAATGCCTACAAGAAACAATGTTTAAATAGCTATATAATAAATAGTATGTAGAGTTCTTAAAAACTACTATATAAAAAGAAATAGTCCTAAAGTTTCTTTTAAATATTATGACCTTTTGGTGTGTGTATGTGCTTATGAGTTAAATGTTAGCTCTGCAGTGGATTCAGTGATACATACTCAACATCTTCATATGACCAGCTACCACGTGGAGCAGTCTCAGTGGATCTAAGTGATATTCCAGCCAACAAGTGTAGTAGTGTGACAAACCGGTGAAATATCATGGCTATAAACTGTATCACAATGATGATGCTGAAGACAGCAAGAAATAGCAAACTAAAGGCACGTTCTGGCAGATTGTAATCAGTTAACTGTGGAAACACTAAAGTGTATAAGAACACTATCCACATGATATTAGTGAGGAGTAGCACTAGCAAACTAAAATTGCGAAGGTCTTTTAACTTTTCTTTTAGCTCTTCAACTTTACTAAAATTGGCTGATTCTGGTTGAAGCTTTTCTTGGGCCAATTTTGTCCAAAAATCATACTCCATTTTGTATGCATCACCAGCTTCAGACAGTTTCAATTTTGCAGCTTTATCCATCAGAGTTCTGGTCTTGTTAACACGTATATCACCTAAACAACGGCTAAATTAAACTATGTATCATTAGAAATAACAGTGATTTTAAATTGTGTGTGGTACCTGGATAGCATTCACAGAATGTATTCACCTGTACTTCAGCAAAAGACAATAACTAATTTCATATTGAAACAAGTTGTTATGCATTTCTGTATATATAGCCAGCCCAAATACTAAACTAAATTAATGGCAGGTTTCTGTAACTTATTTCTCCTAGAAAAGCACTTTTTAGTGAACTTCTAGCATCATAGAACTACTGGAAGGTAGTTCACCTGTGCAACAAACTTTCCATAAGATGCTCATACATTTAAGGAATAAAACTCATGATCGATTGGAGCAAATGAAATGCAATATTTTAAATGCCAAAATGTATGGTCTGTACATTAAATCATCAATTGTAACAAAACATAATCTATGGTAGATAAATTACAGGGTATATATTGGCATACAATTAGTGGTTACCTTCTGAAGGATACTGCAAGTACTTTAAACTTGTCATCAACTGATTAAGATGAGCTACACATGAAAAAGAAAATCTGTGGTAAGCCATGCACTTATGATGTACTGTAGAAAGATACTGGTTGAGCAAAAACTAGATAGCTTCACAACCTGATAATCAAAATTTCATTCATGTACACATCCATATACACTACAAACTGTTTACCCCATTCTTGTTTGAGCTGGGCTGTTTTTTTGACTTGGATTGTATGTATAAACCTTTTGCAAATTGTAATGACAATGCTGGGCCCTATAAGAGTATCTGTACTATAGTGACTTGTATAATAACAATATAAAACAGTGGTTTTCACATACAGTACTGAGTTACAGACATGTAATAAACGTGAGCAAAAGTACACACTCTGAGTATGACCTGTTCCAACCAGAGGCGTAACAACAAAATTTTAAGTGAGGGGATAAGTAGAATGGGCTTGATACAATTTGTAAAGCTCAATCAATATGCAGAACATGCGCTTTCCTCACAGAAAAATTTTAATTAGCCTGATTCATAATATTTTGGCTAAATTTTGTTTTGTTTAGTACATGACTGCTCTATTACAGTATTTAACTGCTCCATTAGAGTATATCAATGTTTAAAAGTGGAGGACTAAGCCCCCTCTAAAATAAGTATGGGCTCTAGCCCCCGTAGTTCCCCCCATTGCTACGTCTAAGTTTCCAACAGGTGCTGAATTCTTTAATTGTCATATTCAATAGTATGTAGATACTTTCTGTTATACAGCAACTTTGCTATCTACAGACACTATATATGCTGATGATTCTAACCTCGTCTGGTGATGCCAATACCCTGTAGATCTTTCCTTGTGAGGCCTATTAGGTTCTCCACATCTTCAGCTGTAGAATAACCCTCTGATTTGAATAATGGTATGTAGTCTCCTAGTTTTAGATTGTTCAACCACTCGGCAACATTTTCCTACCAAAGTGACAATAGTAGCTAGTATGAATATGACTTCCTATATGGTTATTTTTTATACAGCGTACCTAACATAGTGACCAGTACTGGCTACTCCTTTAATAAGACCACTTAGATATAGTGGCCACCTCTATTAGGTCTCAAACACAACAATGGTGTACTTCATGACCTCATTAATCAAGCCACACCTCATTATTGAGACCATATTTTTGGTCCCATACATAGCCTTATTATAGACGCCTCATTCTACATACATCATACACAATCAAATACACTGGTAACATTCAAAAATTTGTTTTGGTGCTAATTTTCAACTCAGTTATCATCTGCACAGCCACCAGAGGGACACAACCTCAAGAGACTGACACTGTGAATTGAACAGCCTTAGTTTTGACTATCAATGGCTGATAACGACCAACCACCAACACTATGTTTTCCATAAAAACAGAATATCAGGAAGTAGTCACCTAAACCTTCTCTCATAGCCAGTTTTGAGCTATTAATAGGACACAACTTGACCTTATCCATATTTGTTCCTCTAACCTCATAATATCTGTCTAAATTGGTGGGAATTGCTGTTTGCTACTTGGACAGTGGATGCTCAGGAAGGTGAGAAATTACAGTAAACAGTGTGAAAATTTTGCACGAACATATAACTTCTAAGCTTGCTACTCTCAATACTTGAAACTGACATATCTCAATTTTCAAATAGGTATTAAGGTTGGTTTTCCTAGAAACAACGGCCAAATATTCCAACACACTAATATAAACCATATCACACCAATATAACCAATGCTATAGTAAGCACATCAAGGAAAAATTGGGTTACAAACAGGCAGTGTATAGTCTTTACATTGAAATATAAAAATTATATACATACAATTCTGTACTTACTGGAATATTTGTTTTCAATTCTGGAGTTGGAAGTTTCTTAACTTCTTTTTCTAGCTTTAGTATAAAACCTCTTTTATCAATTCCAATAGCCTTAAAATCCTTTATGAGGAATAGCCAATAAAAGGTAATAGAAATGGAAATAAAATTGCTTACATGTGTTTTCATTGTAGCAATAAAGTCCAATTCAGTATAGCCCTCTCTTTCAAAATTTTTCCAATAATTATCCTGTTAGAATATATATGCATATGCAACCTTGAGCATTCTATATGTATGCATATGCATCCATGCGTACATATGTGTATATATGTTGCAATATACTGTGTAACTACTCTAATATAGATTAAAATTAATGAGTATCTAATTTACATGTGTCCATGTGCTAGCTATCAAAGACTAAGTAGTAAATTATGTGAAGACAGCATAAATATAATATAGTTTACTTACATAACATTCAATATCTTTCAACCACTTTATGACACCTGGGCTTAGGTTAATGTAAGGGTATAGGTCAGTTTCACAATGTTCTGTAACCTGATATGGAGCTGGGTCAACATCTTCAACTGGTAGAGGCTTCTTTTTACCAATGCATCTCTTAAGGAATCCAAGAAATCTATCCCATAAACCAAGAAAGTAATCAACCCAGCCATCTGATTTACCACTTTTAGGACTGGCTCCTTCTCTTGTCCCCCAACTTCTGTTATTGATGTTACTTACAGAATATATTAATAAGAACAAGTAGCCTGATGGTAAGCAAAGAAGGTACCAGATGAAATGAAATAGTCCTAAGATTTCATTCAAATGAAGAATTCCAGCTACAACAAACGTAAGAGCAAACACGGTAAGATAAACTGCACTTACATCCACAGGGAATCTAAAATCAGTACTGGTGGAGTTTGTGTGATTTCTTGGGTCTCCTTCAATAGCATCATTAATAACGTCAGTGAGAATTCCAGAAATAACAACTGCCATTATAACTGCAAACACAAATGTAAGTATTTTAGCTGCATCAATCTGTGTCTTCTCTGTAGCATAAATGCAAAGCACACCATACAAAACAGCAATCACACTAAAGACCACAATCAGTGCTACTTCACTTAAACTATCATCTATAGCTGTCAGGCCTGTCACAATAATAAGTATTACTGTTGCTGGAGATATCAAGGTAGAAAAAATCATTAAAAATTCATATAAAATGAACAAAACGTTGATGGAGTCATTGTTGGTGGTAATCTCATTATAGCTACTAATAACTACTGATAAATTAGCCATGGTGGATGGTATCCATCTTCGACGCTGTTTATAGAATTCCTCAAAAGTTTCAGGGCAGTATGTACTATCTTTTGACACAGCTGAATATTCCAATCTCCATCCTTTTTGAATCAGTAGTGTGCATAGCCACCTGTCTTCTCCCATGTCCTTTGTTAAGAAATCAAACCCATTCTCCACACTACCTCCATATATTTCCAGTACATCTTGTAAAGCACTGACCCTAAACACACTAAAACATCCTGGACAACACAGTACACAACCTAGAATATGTTCAGCTGCTTTCTGAAACCAGTGACCAACGGTGTAGTCAAATATCTGATACCAAACTACCGGACCACTACCTAGTGGATATGTTCTTGCACAAACTGCACCAACTCCATCCTCGCAAGCAAGAATATCAAGAAGGGCCAGTACAGAATTACTAGTGAAGTCAATATCAGCATCAGTGGTTAGAATATATGCCTTGTCAGTATCTAACTTATCATGTTCAATACGAAAATTGAGTACATAGCTCATGTACATAACTTGACTCCAACGCTTTTTATTTTTAACTTTACCATTGTCCTTTAAGTGAATGTAAAATGGCATGTTTCCCAATAGCGTATACTTCAGTTGTATTCCATACGGTGTAAATAATTTTGTAACAACATGTGGTTTAACATTGAGTGTTTTTTCAAGCAAACCAAGAAGCTGCATGACCCATAAGTTAAGCTGCTCACCAGAGCAAGCGCCATCAAAAAATATATGAGACTCATATTTGTTGTTTCTATTATTTCCTCTCTCAGTAGCTTCAGCAACTCGAAAAATGGACCTCAACATTTGTCTCATTTCATCTTCATTCTCGTGGTACATGGTGGAACAAATAAAAATGTGGCAATTGTCTGAAACGTTCTTTGCAAATGATTCAATACGTTGTCCAGAATATCCAGTTATTGCAGTTTTCCTGTTTAGCACCAAATGCTGTTCTAAAAACACACTGTTGTAACGTGGCATCCAAAACAAATCTGCATCATTAGTTAAAACATTGTCAGAGTTTCGAAATATGTGATAGCTAAATGCTAAATATTGTGAAATCCAAAGCAAGGAAGCTACTACCAGAACAAACCATTTGATGTTCCAGTCAACCAAGTACTCACCAACAAATGGAAATACTCCATCTATTCCTACACACCCTGCATACCACCCAAATGATATCGGTGTGGAGAGCAACATTGGAATAAGAAATGTCCAAGATTGTAAGGCACATGAAATCCAAGCAAATACATATGCCACAAAACTGACCATTATATGGGTTAGAAATGTGCTGAGCTCATTGGGATCATCCCAAACAAAATTTGTAGAGTCAAAGTTAACAGGAAGGTTTAATACCACTCTTGCATATCCATAAGATACAAATGGGATGAGTAATATTCTCACAGCACTGGTTATTAGACCTAGAAAATGGGAATAAGTGATACATAAACAGCTAAATTACCACATGTGTACAATAACTGGAAAATTCTATTTGTGGTTTGCATGTTTTTTCTCCTAATAGCCAAACTTGTTATCATCAGTAGAAAGTCACATGACCATATTAGAGGAAATATTATGGTTATGGTTGATGATTTTAATTTCAATATCACATTGGCATCATCATAATATGACCTCATTACCACAGTTAAACTTTGTGACCATATAAATTTCTCCCTGTATTCTTTTTTGCCAGCCACAAGCTACTTCAGCAAAATAATTATGATGGTTGCAATTAACAGCTATAGATGGCCATATTTGTGCAGTGTGTATTTATAGAGGATAAATATCATATAGTTATCCTACCTGATTTTAATCTGTCACCACCATATATGATCTTCCCATGTCTTGTTAACTTTTTCTGCATAACTGCCCATCCAGACCATACAAAGGAAAGGAGGAACAAGGTAATTGGGAGCAAAATAATAACAGCTATGTAGTAAAATCTTCCTTCTGCATCCAGTAAAATCGGAATCGCCACCAGTACACCAAATTGCATGAGAAATCCCAAAGCTTCTAGAATAGTAGTAATTACATTGTATACTACAGTGGGTGACTGTTGTCTTGTTTCAGTCACACCACTCGGTTCAACAGAACCTGATTCTTGAAATTGGTGATAGTTACCATCAAATGGTGTAGATCTTTGTGTAGACCTCGACCTTGATGATCTGGAGAATATGGTACTGTATAGGCACCCAAATAGTTTCCTTCGTGCCAGAAATGCACCAATTGGAAAACAAAAGCATCCATTTAAAATAAGAATGGTTAATGCTGGAGGTAATTTGCAAGCAACTCCAAAAACAAATCCACAAAGTGCAGCAACTTCAATAACAGTAGTAAACAGACCCTATTGGGAGTGTGTGTATATATATTGCACGTGTAGAATAATAGACATACACATGGATTAATAGTCAAAGTTACTAGTAGGGATAAGGTGGATGGAGCCTGGATCCAGTTGGACCCCAACCTTTAGTTCACATCATCAGTGCTTCACCAAGTCTCCACCGCTAGCTACCAACACAAAGTTAGGTGAGTTTTAGGGCTAGCCTCCCTTTTGCAACCTCCAACCCTTGCCAAATGCTTTACTTTTCTTACTCTACTGTCTCAGTAGCAAAGTAATTATAGCTATATAACTAAATGTCAATTTAAACTGAGAGCAGAAGCATAGATTAGGCCACACCGGATTTTGGAAAAATAAGCCTCAGTGTCACATTTTACAACTGGAATATCTATGATTAAAACAATTGGACATTAATTACTTAGCTTTACAGTGATTAGAACAGTATTCGGTACCCTGAATTACAAGAAATATTGTAACAGGTGCATATGTGCTTTTAACACATATAGGGTGTAGATTTCTATGTATTTCACATGTGACATTAAGACTGATTTTCCAAAATCGCAGTGTTCTTAGTTTCTCATCCCTATCCACTTGCCATATTTCTCAAGAACTTACTATGCCATTGCATGGTGGCTGAATGCGGTACTCAGAGCTGGTAAAGCAATTACATTCTAAGTTTCGTAATCTACATGCACCAACCTGTATTGTTATTTTTGACCGGCTATTCTATTAGAGGATGAGTTTATGTGCATGGCCTTGAGAACTGTGGCTCAAATTATGCAGTAGCTATACGTAGTTTTCTTGATACATAGTTCTTTTTACATACAGTCTTGTTTCCAATATTTTTAGCTCACCACACTCCCTTCATTCAAAGTAGGTATACTAATAGCAGAAGAATTCAAAAGAAACAAGCTTATCAAAACTGCCACACTTCTTATAATTCACTTTTCCCCCACCATCCCTACATGTGAATATCAACATTGCATAACACATTCATTATGCAACTACAATTATGCATCAGTTAGCTATCTCCTCACCCAAACTATAGCTTCCCATTCAGGCCAAGGAAACTTAGTAGAGGTTTTTCCAATCACTCCCCAAATTAAGCATCGGAGAAAACTGATCAACTCAGGAATAATTAACAAGAATACCAATTGAATAAATAATTTCGAGCCAGTACTATTGTTTTTTATGTTTCGGCTGTCGGAATATAGATCAAAGAGATTGTACATCCTTCCAGTAATGCTGACCAACGAGACTTTACTTACAACTGTTCCAGTCAAAGTGCATAAGGCAACGATTATCAGTGCAGTCCATTTTATTATTCGGAGGGCATACTTTGGTCGTAGATCGTCGTGTTCTCCCCTTTCCCTGCTCTGCAGAATGTGACTTTCAGTCGACGAAGTACTCGCCACTAGTGGCGTCTGCAAATCGCCAGTTGATCCATTTGCTTCCTGCCTTACGTGCACGCGGCGCCTGGGACTTGACATTCTATGATAGCCGGGCACTTAGGCTATATAATACGAAGTTCAAGTTGCTATGCTCTCGGCTAGTCTCGCTTATGTTGCCCGGAAAACGACCATTGGCTACAAGAGGTGTAGCTAGATCTATACTATCAGGCCAGCACAGTCGTTTAAATTCCCCACGCACCCGATGTAGGATATGACTAAAACACGGAACGGACTGGGAAAACGGACTAGCAAACGGACTGGAAAGAACTTGCCTGAAAATGTTTTTTGGCCATAGAAATTCACTGTATAGGTGCTAGAAAAAATATAACACTCAACAACGACCTGAAACAAACCTCTGAACTGCTCTGAACACGATGTCGAAGTTTGCTCAAGCCGATATTAAGCCCTGCGCTTAAAGATAGTCTGAAATTAAATTCATTTTGTGTTTAATTAAAAGCGCACTTTCGTTTCGCATGTGTAAACAAGACAAGACACAAGTGTTAAGACACTATGTTACTTGGAATTCATGGTCTGGTTAATTGCTGCAATTAGTTTGACGGCTGATCTTCAGTTTTACAGGTGACAGCTCGTGACAGGTAGGTTTCGTGGCGGCCACGTTGTATTTAATCAGCTGGCAAGAAACTGGCTACTACAAATACAGTCTGTGTTACTTTGTTTGCTTAAACTGTAGCTAACCGACAACTTTGCTGTCACAGGCGCTCAGACTGGCGCTTTGTAAATTATCTCAGGGTAGTAATGGTGGCTCGAGCACACGTTTAGAGGTTTGTTTAAGGCTGTTGTTACGTGTTATATTCTTTGTAGCAGTGATTTAGTGAGTTTCTATGGCAAAAAAACGTTTTCAGGGGAGTTCCTTCCAGTCCGTTTGTGAGTCCGTTCCGTGTTTTAGTCATGTCCCCCGATGTATGCGGTGGGGACTATTCTACGAAACGGAACGGAACGGAATGATGGACTAAACCACGGAACGGAACGCTTTCTCAAACTGAAGCTTGCAACTTACCATTGCTGAAACTTCCCTTATAAGTTAGCAGTGGCATCTCCAGTGGGTGGTTAAACATAAGATAAAAAGAATTAACGGATCGATTGTGGGTTTTTGTTGGTTGTCATTAGTAACGAAGTATTATTGTGGGATGAGCTGTATCAGTGATGTTCATCCATACGGAAGGGAACTTTATGTGAGCTGTTTTTCTTATTTAGACTTTACAAAACAGTCTGGGCCGGTCTTTCAAGTCATAAGTCAGTGTATAAATAAAGCAAGCAGGAAGATACTGGTAACAGGAAAGAGCCAGCTGAATTAAAACTTGAAGAATTTTGTGCAGTGTGTGAGGAGCAAATATTTTGGCAGACCGCAAGGAGGGTATATTCTGCAAACATCACTGAAGTGTATGCATGGGGTTATTTATATATTAACAGCTGGTGCAGTGGACTAATGCCGTATTCAATAGTGAGCTGATTTTATCTGTTGCACAATTCAAGGATGTGTCTGACTGCTAGCTTTGAATCAGGCTAAATGTCAAAACTCCAAGATCAGCCAAATCTCTATTATATGCCGCATGTGAAACCATGCCCGTAGCCACCAGGCAAACGTGATTTGGACCAGGATGTGTGTGTAATTTAAATGTATCTAGTCAGACCTGAAATGGAACACTTACATTAATTACATACCACCTAAGAATCCTAGGATTTCTTAAGTGTAACATTTCACATGCTTCACTTCAAACAAAACAGGTTAAATTTGTTCGTCTATTTTCAAGCGATTCCCAGTCCAGCTGGTCCATGAAATTACAATGGGATCACATGTATTTGTTACAGTGCGGGCTGTCCTGTGTTGGATCTACTCTAGAGTTGAGATTTCAAGGTAGACTCACTGCCAATTTACTGACACTAGTACTGTTGTAGCATGTTTAAGTGGAGGACAAATGAAATAGTAATGCTAGATTATTTATGTATACAAATTTTTCATAATGAAATTGATATCCCATTTTGATTTGTACTTCCACTTTGCAACATATTCAAGAGCAAGAAGCTACCACACTTAATCTCCAACCACTGTCATTAATTAACCAAGATCTCACTAGTCTGTAATTCACCTTACTGTAGTGATTTTATTGATTCATCTGTATGCTTTCTTCATTTCCTTTGAAGTTGTACCAAGAGTTCATAATAAGGTGGGGAGTGTCTAACTTGAACGCATTCACCAAACACCCTGCTTAAAGTAACACCTTGGCCTTATTTCAGAACAAAGGCTTTACCTTCTTCAGCAACTCTAATCAACAGTTTTCTATCCCCCAGTAAAGGTGTTGATTTGATGAAAGGTGAACTTTACACAGGGTGTTTGTACAGGCCATACTGAGAGTTAGACACTCTCCCCCATACAAATCAGTATTACGAACTCTTGGTTGTACAGTATAGGTAAACAAAGATAAGTTTCTCTCCCATCTTATTCTAGGATTTCTATTGACAAGGAAATTCAATTATTTGTATACAGGCTCAAAATTGAGAAAATATAAAGAAAGTGAATTAATATTATACAGTCAGTTTGCTTTTGGATATTTAATGTCTCCAACCACAACAAAAATTCGATGAATCCATGCATCTCATCACTGGTCGTCTGAACATTCTGAAAGTGATACCTCACTCAATCAACCATATATTCTGTTTATTAGACTGAATAAAGTCATGATTACCTAAACAATCACTTAATTAATGTTTTATAATTATCCTATTCCATTTTCCTGGAGGTTCCACTGATAAAATGCAATTTCAGCAATGATAGCAGCTAGCCAAGCTGCAAGTTGATTCAGAAAGCACTCCATTCTGTAAAATAGACCCCATCCAGAATTCAACTCAGTACTCAGGCTGAGATATCTGACAATAGTCCACTACTCTGTTAATGAATCATTGATGTTCACACAATATAGCCTCCTTGAGGTATCTGAATGTTTGCTCCTCACACACTGCACAAAATTCCCTTTAGATTCTACTTAGACTGAGTTGATTCAGCTTGTCACCATACTTGTTTCCTTTGTAGTGTAGCTATACACATACTGATTTATGCCAATTAGAAAGGCTGGGCCTCAGACTGTACATTCTAAAGTCAAGTAAGTAAAAATAACTCACATACTAGTAAAAAAAAAGTCATGCATTAAGCTCCCTACTTGATATATCCGAAGATGAAATCACTGAGTCAGCTATTCCCACAATTAGTACTTCGTTACTAATGACAACCAACAAGAACCCACAATCGATCCTTAAATTCGTTTTATCTTTCTTGGGGTACGTTTGATTACCTGCTGGAAGTGCCACTGATAACTTGTACAGCAATGGTAAGCTGCAAGCTTCAATCTGAGAAAGCATTCCGTTCCGCAGTTTAGTCCATCGTTCCGTTCCGTTCCGTTCCGTAGAATAGTCCCCACCGATGTATGCCACCTATATATACATGCATGCATGCACGCACGCACACACGCGCAAAACCACATTAAGCCCCACCTGGTATTTTTAATTACACTGATTATTATTATTACTGAGCAGTCAGCCCTGCTGGTGTGCTCAGATTTGCCCCAATACATGTAACACAATTACAATAATGATTGTAGTCCAGTTCTAAAAATGTCAGCATCTGCAACTTCAACAAAATCTACTGGTAAGGAGTCATATCAGACAATTCAATGTATTTTAATGTCATTCAGCTACAGTATGAAAATGTACTGTTTGTTCAATTAGAATTTTAAAAATAAAACTGATTCTACAAAAACCTGTTAATTTTAGCAACTTTTATATGCTCTTCTGTATAGCACGTACCGTATAGCGGAAAATTTTGGCAGGAGAAAATTTTGGCGAATTTGGCGAGTATGCATGGATTCGCCAAAATTTTATTCGCCATTTTTATAAACACTGAAAGTGCAGTAGACGCTGTTCATCGGTGAATAAATTAATTTATTCTGTGAATACTGTTACAGCGGTGAGTGATTAAGGCCATACCTATTGGATCTTATGTTGCGCGGGCCCGACCGACTGTCTTTTTTCATAACCTAAAATGATAATGATAATCACGTGATTTTTGATCACGTGTTCTAATATGGCTTCTAACTCGTGCGCGTGGTTAAGCGTGATTGTAAAAGAAGGGCTGAAGCTTGTACAGCGTTCAAAAATAATCAGTTGTAATTGGGAAAACTCTTTTGGTGATTTACTTTTGAAGTCGTACAGCACAGAAAGAAGAGTTGTAAAAGTGGAGATCTCCCAGACTGATCAATTTTTGTCTACCCACGAGGTTTGCTTATATAGCTATATAGCTAGGGCTATATTACTATTATTATTATTGAATTATGTATGTATGTGAATGTTATACAGTAGAATACAGTTATTAAAAGGTATTTAATATTTATAAATCATACAGCTACTCACTGTATTATGCCATGCGAACTTCATTTCCTGTGCCTTTCATAAAAGGTCAACATTGATGCCCCAGTGTTTCTCTGTAATCAGTTTCATTGCAAGTTTGTATGCTTTACATTGGAAGATAATAGAAGTGTGAGCACTTCTTTGTCCTGTGCACACAGTGGAGACAAACCTAACGCCTTCCAGGTTATGATGTCTGCAGCTCACAAGACAGTGTTACCCCGACCATATGATGAACAGCCATTGAGAGGTGATCATGCCATTTACAATAAATTACTTGAACTGTTGAACAGCAGAAACTTAGGATGGAGTCCAGATATTGTCGAAACCACAGGTATAAAGTTTTTGAAGTCCCTTACAGATTGCTTGTGGATGCTGGATCCACATCATGATCAATTTTCCTCACGAGCTTGCATAATCCCAGAAGTTTTTTCTGGGTTTACAGGATTCAATAATTGGGCAAAGAAAAGACATAAAAAGCCACAGCTTTTGCAAGAAGTGCTTGAAAAGCACATTTCCTCACTCTCTGATTATTTAATGCATCCATGGCTTTCAACATCGAAATGGCAGAGTTTTCGGTCCTCTGTTGAAAAGCTTGTTGAATCCCTACACAAATATAAAACTTACCTTGAAAGCCACAGTGAGAATGTGAAGGAAACACATGAGAGGGTTACTCCCAAACCAGTGGAGGAATCCTTTAGTGTTACGCCGATATCAGCTTCGCCTAATCCAACCAGAAAAGAGTATGTTAAGATTGAAGAAACTTTGAATGCTAAAGAAAAATATGACCCAGTCTTTTTAAATGATTTTGCCCCCAGATGACAGATATACACGTCGTCATTGGATTGATGCACTATCATTGCAGTTTCCGGTGATGCTGTACAAATTTGCTCATGGATCACAGATAGGTACACTCTCTTTTGTTTGGAAAATTCAACAGGATGCTAATGATGCTGATAAAACAAGCCACCTTGTTGCCAGACTTACCCGCGACCAACCTAAGTATTCTTCCAGGGCCATCAGGAAAGATTTTCTGGATAAATATAATCGTTTGTCTAAAACACCAAAGTATGTGTTGCGTAATATTTATAAATCCTTGGTAGGAGATGCTTCTTCCAGCAATTGTGTGGTTGAGAAGGAGATAGATGAGCGTGTTTCTAAAGCACTGATTGATCTTGATGATCCAAATATTGTCTTAGATTTACGAGAAATGAATGGAAATCCTAAATCCAATGCATTTGAAGCCTTCTGGAATGACATGAGTGAATATTTGGAAGAAACCACAACAGCTGTTGATGAAAGACGACAAGGTGATGTTATGCACATGCCTCTTGCCATATCCATCCGCCATCTACGGGATATTATAACTGAGCGTCTACAGAAGAAACATACAGATAATATGCCAGCAGTTCCTTCAATTGAATGGATAAGATTGCAATTCTGGCCATCTAATCCCTACAGTAGTGCAGCACTACGTTACACTGGGCAGTTTAAGGTAAAGCACGGCGTACAGGTACGGCAGTTAAGAAAAGATCATCCTGATGCCAGATATGTGGGGAATATTTTAAAGTATGTGAAAGGCTTCTCAATTCAACACAAATCCCTTGTTCGAATGATATCTGTGGATGATAAGGCTATCATACCTGTAGGAGAGCCAAGTTTCCCTGTGTCAACAGGTGTTAGGGGGCATAACAGGTCACTGATTCCTGTAGATGGACCACAGAATTGTGCCCTTGACCATGAATTTCATGTGCATGGTATTGTCCCATCAGTGTCCTTTATAGTTGACATACCCATATCTGCAAAAGATTCTTTCTTTCAGGGAAAGGCATGTGTCACTCTCAAGGACAAAGTTTCCCAACCCTCTAGTGCACTAAGGCACACATCTGAACTAAGGCATGTTTTAGAAAAGGAGGATTATAAGCCTATTTTAGTCACTGTTAGTGATGGTGGTCCTGATCATAGAATCACTTTTCCATCTGTGAAGCTAAGTCTTATTGCCTTGTTTCGTGCACTTGATTTGGATATGCTAATCTCTGTACGTACTTGTCCCTATCAGAGCTGGACAAATCTTGCAGAAAGAGTAATGTCTACTCTTAATTTGGCTTTGCAGCATGTGGCATTAGCTAGAAGGTCTATGGAACCAGACCTAGAGGAAATAATAAAAGGTAAGAACACTCTTGGTGAAGTGCGCAAGATGTTAGTTGAGAATCCTGGCTTAGAAGATGCGCTAAGAGATTCGATGCAAGGTCCAATTACGACTCTAGCTGACCGGTTCAAGGCAATGAAAATTAAGGAGCAGGGTGTTGGTGTTGCTTTTGCAGCAAGTGAAGATGAAATCAAACATGCATTAAATTTTATACAGTTTTTAGAACCATCCATAGATAGTGAAAAGAAAATGACCTCCAAAATAATGAAAGAGTCTGCCTCTTCAGGATTTCATTACAGGGCACTGCAACATGTCTAACTATGTTTTTCAAATTAAAAAATGTCAAAACAATAGTTGCCTCCACTGTGCCCATCACCCAGTGCACATGACAGCTGAAGAATTTGAAGCACTTAGTTACTTGCCTCTACCTCTGCTTGATTCTCATAAGGATTCGTATCTTCCATTTGACAAAGTTTATGGGCAGCTACCATCAGACAAAGATCAACCTTCAAAGGGATCTTACAGCTTCCAGGAAGCGAAAGAACTTGATGCCAAAAGAAAGTCCCTTTTTACTAACAGCAAAGTTCGTAGAACTATTATATGCCGAGAATGCTTCAAGCCTAGGTGTATTTATGCTGCACGAAAGCTGACCAAAGAAGAATGTACACTTCTAGAAGAGATTGATTACTCAAAGCTGTATACCTGTGGTTCTGAATTATTTCCGCCAACTTCATGCCGCTATGACTTGATAGTTACACGTGCAGCTCTGATATGCAGTGATTCCATTGAAGTACAATATTACAGTGCAACGCTCGTATCGTTTCCTCTAATCTGTTACTTTTGTGGCTTACCAGATGGACTGGTCAATGATGATTCCATCAAAGAGTTACACAAGCAATATGCTGTTGTACGGCCAATCTGTTTTTGTGTAGATCTAGTGGCAAAAGGCCTGCCACTAGACAACCTAATAATATGAAGAAGCAAAAGAAAAACTAAAACCATACGTATAGTTACATAGGTTCATTTTTGGTAACAAATGCTTTCGTATTTGTATTGATGTACCATGCTTTATGTAGTTGGAATTTTAAAGTTAGTAGCCATGTACTGTGATACTTTTTATGTTTACATTAAATAATAGTATTGAAAAAACTATCATTATCATTATCAAATCGACCTACCTACCCATATTTTTCAAGGTTTCGCCCGTGCAACATAAGATCTAATAGGTATGGCCTAATCTTCCGCAAGTATCCACAGCCAGTATTAGACTAATAGCTCAGGCAGATGGGCAATTCACTCGAGCGATTCAGCTCAGTGCCCATCATGTGCAAATGACTTGCCTCGCTTGCCACATGCCAGCGTTCCAGTCTCGATTACTGACTTTGCACGTTGTTTTTATTTCAGCTAGCTATTTACATAAGAGTGCGTCGATTCGAATCAGAGGCATTGAACTGTAGTACTTTGTACGTAGACATCGCAAAGCTTCGTCGCCAACGCTGTCAGATTAAAGTTGCGTGGGCAAAGTAATGCCATGCATTCGCCAAAGTATTATTCGCCAATCTCTGTCAATGATTAATTCGCCAAAATTTTCTCCCGCCAAAATTTTCCGCTACACGGTATATCATATAGGGGGTGGGAGGGTGCGGAGGGGAGGGGTGATGGGCCGCCCACGCACAAGAAGTGGTTGACAGTGAAAAAAACAGTCTATAAGTATCATACAACTGTTTAAATATATACGTTCTTTGATAATTGGGGCGAGCCTGAGCGAGCCCCACACTAGCGAGTCGCCCACGTAAATTTGTGTCATCAACCATGCGCAAACAATTAACTTACCGAATTAATGCCCACTATACTCCATGCCACGGTACAGTAAACGGCGAAGATTACAGCACTTCCATATATGCTCGTGTCATCGACCATGTCACGGAAAAATAAACGGCGTAGACTACGGCACTTCTATATATGCTCGTGTCATCGACCATGTCACGGAAAAATAAGCGGCGTAGATTACAGCACTGCTCATCTCGTCTACCACGTCGCGGCACGTGTTGTCGACCATGAAATAAACTTGGTCCATGATGGACAGGGAAGAACGCCTTAGAGAAGAGAGCAGTAGCTATAGATTGAGAAGAGATCGAGAAACTTCACAGGTAGCAGAAGAAAGACGAAGGAGAGACAGAGAATATCAGAGAAGACGTGCTCAATTTACGCAAGAGTAAAGGGACACAATCATACAGCAGAGAAGGCAGAATTAGTACGTTTTTTATATAAGACTCACAAAATATTTGAGTATAATAGATTAGTAATTGCTGTTCATAAAATATTAAACTGAATCCTATACAACTGATAAAAAAAAATAGAACTGATTATGGTCTAAATTCACTACCACATTCTTGCAGATGGTTTATATGTGCATATCATACTAACAACTATTGTGACTCATTTTCATGATGTGTTTATATTGATAGTGCTTCAAATGTTGGTGTAGTAGCAAATACTGATGTGAATGTGGACCAATCACAACATGTCCAACGTCATGTGCCAGTTGACATTAGTGACCCTGCAGTCATTGCCAAGATTACAGAATTTCATGCTGAATTGACACTGTTCAATATGTCTTGAAAAATTCCCAAGCATTTCAATAATTGACATAAGTACCCCTGTAGGCGTTGTCACAATGATAGCCATGTCCCAAAGCTATTTTCTGCTGCTAATAATATGGATCCTGGTCCAGAACTTATTGTAAGTTATGTTCCTCACACACATGATGTCTAATAACCATTTAACACTTCCTTTTGTAGGGATTGTCAAAAGTAGAACAAATGTTAATTTCACCAGTTATATGTGTGCGACGATCAAAGATACTGACTGCCTTGCAGTGGTTGATAGCAAATAATGTATACTTCAGTAATATTACAATCAATCATGATAATATATCAGCTTTACCTGAAAATGATCATCTTACAAATGTACCTACGGTATCCGTGCCATCTGACCTACACATGTAAAGCAACCTGATTCACCTACAGACATAACAGAAGATCACAACAACCCAGATATACGTATGTAGAACTTTTGTTCCAACGATTCCTCAGACCATGACCGAGGTGCAAAATATCAGACATTCATTGCAATCAACTACAGTAACATGACCAGCCAGAGGAGAAAATCCCTTAAATGAATTCCAATGTGAACGGTACATTACCTGTGCTTTTCCTGTCCTTTTTCCTACTGGTGCTCAAACCACATTTCAACCCCATACTTTTATATAATGTGCATATCTTCCATTAGCATGAATGGCTAGATAATAAGACCAACATTCAATTATGACCTATACTAATATAAAACACTTATTCCCTTCAGGCTCGCCCCACGATGCTGCTAGCATCTGCCTAGTGTATATGCATTAGTTTGCCAGTGAGTTATAACATAGATAATAGAGTAATAGGGATAGGAAACGCAAGCGATTTCCGGTTTGATTTCCGTTACGCGTGACTTGAAAGGACAAGACAGTTTTGTGAGAATTAGTGTTCTAAGCAGCGTAAATAGTAATCCAACAGACTACAGTAAGTATTTAGGCCTATGTGAGAGATTTTGGCGAGAGAATTCAGACCGTAGATTTTGTAACAAAGCGTATCGCATTAACCGTGATTCTTACACGCTGTCACACTTTCGCTCATCGTAACTTCATGCCTCGTCCATACCGCTTCTTTTATAGCCGGTTCCACTTTCGAATCTTGTGGTAAGCTAGGCGTGTCACCAACACAGTCTTTTACCGTTGCGTTGTACTGCAAGGTGGTTTAAGCTTTTGGTTAAAAATGGAAGATACTTAGTCGTTTCTTCAAGCAACAGTTCCTGTTTTGCTCCGATATTTCCTCTGGTTCTCTCTGTTAAATGGTAAGGAATAGGTTTATCACAGTTAAAAGGATAGAATATATTTACGAAGAAAGTAAAGTGGTTTAAAGTAATTTTTGGGCCGTTTTTTTCACTTTCAATCTCCTTTAATTTTGCGTATAACTTCCTTGAGGGTTGGTACCATCCTATTTCCCTCGATTACTTACTTGAGTTCACTGTAGCGAAGTTTCACAGTCGTTGGTTACAAAATTCTGTCGTTACAACAATTTGTTTCTCTTTGATACAAGCGCAGCAAGCGTAACGAGTATGTTCGTGACGTACTACACGGAATTCCAATAGAAATGTACGTATTTTGTGACGTCACGTTATTGCGTTTCCTATCCCTATTACTCTATTATCTATGGTTATAAACGGCGAAAAGAATGTAATGAATTGCCCGCCCACGCCCAATTTGCGCCATCGTTAAAATGGCCTTGCTCAAAGACGATTAAATGTCTATGACATAGTTTTCTGTATAAATACTTTGGTTTGTTTATCATGCCGTAATATTGTGCTGCTGTGTTATGCTATAATAATATTAATGCTTATATTATTTAATGATGTTTGTTTCTATTACTTTAGTGCACGGTGGGAGGTGGAAGCGTCCATGATGACGATTGGGCAATGTGCAAATAAGGTGAGTGTATGCTTTGTAAAAAGAAGCCCACGTAGCTGTGCAGGGCTCATCTTCTGTACAGATCAGCTTCTGTATAGTCTTTCATTATTTTATTTTTTCCGAGGGGTAGCCAACACCCACGCAAAACACAGAAATGGTGTACCAGAGGGGTTGCCAACGCCCACGCAAAGCACCCAAATGGCGTGTACGAGACTCCCAATCTTTATGTATTTTTAAAAGCATTTAGTGATATTGCTAACTAGTAACTACCTGTACAGTTGTTGATCTACATCTTGTTCTAGTTATTCGTGATCGATCATTGTCTACTTTGTTAAACTCACTTTCTCCATTATTTTTACATGATTTTGGATTTAGGATTTGGTTTCTAATACATTTGTGTATTTCTGATTGGATTTCTCACATAGCATACAAGAGTCCCAAGGCATTGGCTACCCCTCGCTTTTTACCAAAAGACAGTTCATCTCTAGTTGACAAAGATAGTGTGACCATCTAATTATGATATTTCTAAATTAAATTCTTGATCACAGATACACATTTCCCTTGTTGCTATATGTGGCACACCACAAAATTAACCAATGTAAACAACCATTACCATACCTTGTAGTGTTTTATTTTTATGTGAATATGTAGTGAAGTGTGTGTGTGTGTGTGTGTGTGTGTGTGTGTGTGTGTGTGTGTGTGTGTGTGTGTGTGTGTGTGTGTGTGTGTGTGTGTGTGTGTGTGTGTGTGTGTGTGTGTGTGTGTGTGTGTGTGTGTGTGTGTGTGTGTGTGTGTGTGTGTGTGTGTGTGTGGCGTGTGTGTGTGGCGTGTGTGTGTGTGGCGTGTGTGTGTGTGGCGTGTGTGTGTGTGTGGCGTGTGTGTGTGTGTGTGTGTGTGTGTGTGTGTGTGTGTGTGTGTGTGTGTGTGTGTGTGTGTAGCGTGTGTGTGTGTGGCGTGTGTGTGTGGCGTGTGTGTGTGTGGCGTGTGTGGCGTGTGTGTGTGTGGCGTGTGTGTGTGTGGCGTGTGTGTGTGGCGTGTGTGTGTGTGGCGTGTGTGTGTGTGGCGTGTGTGTGTGTGGCGTGTGTGTGTGTGGCGTGTGTGTGTGTGGCGTGTGTGTGTGTGGTGTGTGTGTGGCGTGTGTGTGTGTGGCGTGTGTGTGTGGCGTGTGTGTGTGTGGCGTGTGTGTGTGGCGTGTGTGTGTGGCGCGTGTGTGTGTGGCGCGTGTGTGTGTGTGGCGCGTGTGTGTGTGGCGCGTGTGTGTGTGGCGCGTGTGTGTGTGGCGCGTGTGTGTGTGTGGCGCGTGTGTGTGTGGCGCGTGTGTGTGTGGCGCGTGTGTGTGTGGCGCGTGTGTGTGTGGCGCGTGTGTGTGTGGCGCGTGTGTGTGTGGCGCGTGTGTGTGTGGCGTGTGTGTGTGTAGCGTGTGTGTGTGTAGCGTGTGTGTGTGTGTAGCGTGTGTGTGTGTGTAGCGTGTGTGTGTGTAGCGTGTGTGTGTGTGTAGCATGTGTGTGTGTAGCGTGTGTGTGTGTGTAGTGTGTGCGTGATAAAGATTTTTTTTAATTCACCAATTTAAATGTGACTGTTTTTTCCACAGGTTTATGTTGGAGAACTGCAATCAACTAACTTGAAATTTTTATAATGACCATTTTTAAAAATATTTATTTGATTACATGTACAAAATACAAAGATGTATCACGTGATCAAAAAAGTTATTAGCATGATGTACAAGGACTATTGACCATTCAAAAGTTGATGAATTAAACATTCAAGAACGGAATACTTCTCCATTGCAACTCGCCCACGCAATATAGCGCGCGCGTCACTAATAATCAGTGCTCAGCCGGGGTATGCGACTATTGGATTGAGATGGTGATTTTTATAAAATTATTTGTACAGTGTAAAACGTTCGTCACGAACGGTATAGCTAGCTGAAGTATTCAAGAAAGGATAGATCTAGCCTGGTATAACCTGGAATCGTTAAAAAGTTCGCGCCTGGATTGTTGGGGTGAGCCAATATTTTCATTGCCAATGGTTCTATGTGTAATGTTAAACCCCCTACTTTGTACCATGAAGAAGGCCGTATTAAGCTGTTACATTTTACGTGAAAGTAGATGTCATGCTGGCCATTCCTGCTAGAACCTGGGAAAGGTTTAAAAGTTATCTGACGCTCCATAACAGAGCCTTGAAAACCTGCTTCCAGTGTAGACGCGTGTATCTTGCCAATGAAATTATTTTAATTAAAAGTCGCTTAATTGTTGGATATGTTCCAATCATTAATTGTTCTTGAAAAATAACTATTTTGGTGTGCTGTGGTAGATACATTTGGTAAGATGTAGTGCAGTGGATGGTACTGTCTCGTGGATCGTGATGTTGGTAGGTAGCCAACATCACGATCCACGAGACACTACACTACATCGAGGCTAGGGGTCGCCAACTATCTGAGAAATCCAATTAGAAATATTTAGAAATCCTGAAAGCTGGACTCATCTAGAAATCGGATATTTTCGTTTCCGAAGCGAACGAAGATGGCTACAATGACTGTTTGTCGTATTTGACTGCCAAATGTTTCTACACTTGTGCACCTGTCGCTCAACCTGTCAAGGCTTCTGCGATTCCCTCAGAGACTGATCCAGAGGGGTGGATGGGGTCAGGGGCGGGTCTAGGATTTATAAAAGGGGGGGGGGGGGGGCTAACTCAAGGTACTAATCTCTTGGGTAGAGGTGTGCAAAGCACACTTCCCAGCATGCAAAGCATGCTGGAACTAGGGGGTCTGGGGCATGCCCCCCCAGGAAAATTTTGAAAAATAGATGCTAAAATATTTGGAGACATTTCCACATAAACTTCATACCTGTAGATATTTTATATACTGCCTTTAGATTAGAGGTATGGCTCTCTGAAGCATTTTGCTAATGGAAAAGTTTGGGTAGGTACAGATAACCAAGTACATGATGCACCCCTCTCACAATTGCACAACACTGAATAGGTGCATGTTAGAATAAGAATGTTGAAAGTGGAAAGTAGAAAATTTTGAAATTTGAACAATACAAGATTGAATCTGAGAGCATTTTCAATGGAAATAGTGTACCTGAATTAAGTATTGCCATACATATTAACTACACAAGTAGATGAATGAAGCCCTTTAAACAGATCAATGCACTTCATTGTATGTATAGGTGCAGGCAGATTTGAAAAAATTCCATAACAGAACCAACTACATGTTTCTAGAGAATGTTCTATTAGAGTAGTTAGCTGACTGCTCTATTAGAGTATCTCGATCTTGTAAACCTCCAATGCTGATCCGGGTCCTTGTTGCATAAACTTTAGCATAAATCCACTGATAATACCTTGGAAAGATGTTTATAAGGTGTGTATTATAGTGATCATATATTAATTATGCTAAGACAAAATTTCATTATAATACTCAGCATATTGATCAACTAAAGCCTAAATATGAAGGGGGGGGGGGGGACTTCAGCCCCCAAAGCCCCCCCCCAGATCCGCCCCTGGGGGTGGCTAGTCACCCACCGTGCATAGCCTTGCAGCCACTCAGACATGCAATAGCTATTTGATAATACTGATCATGAACACTCTTGTTATTTTGCATATTTATATCAATATGAACTAAATCCCTGCATTGATTGATTGATTGATTGATTGATTGATTGATTGATTGATTGATTGATTGATTGATTGATCTGTTTGTACTCCAAATACTCAGCCATTGGCTGTTCCTCCATACCAGAGTGGTGTACACAAAAACAATAGCTATAACAGAAAACCATAGGCCTAGCTAGCTATACAACATACACAAAAACAAACAGCACAGCAACCTTACAAAAGACTAACAACATAAAACACATTGCAAATAACAACTGCGGAAATTAAATTATATAAGTAGCTAGCTAACAGACTCTTGAAATAAATGAGTGAAGAGGCTGCCACGAAACTTAGAAATGTCCTGAAACAAGTTTACAAGAAGAAAATTCACCATGAAGGTGTCCGATGTTGACAGTACCTCTGACTGAATCTTTTGTTTATACCAATTGTAGTAATATGATGGGTAGGACATCTGTTTTCATAAAGATGTGCATGCACGGCCAAACTGAAAGACAGTGTTGAGAGGAACACTCCAGCTGATGTAATAAATGCTAAAGGGAGCGATACCTTATTGATGAATAAACAGGAAGCCAACCTAAATGTGCCCTGTGCTGGGACACATGATCATATTTACGAAGGCCACAAGTCAATCAAAAACTGTGATTACGTAGACACTTCAAGTGAGACAAAGAGTCTGTATAAAGGGCTGGACCCTACACGAGCAGGGCATATGAGTATTGAGAGAAGACCCAAACATTCTACTAACATCTTGATAATTGGAGATGGTAAGCTTTTGGCGTGTGAACTAATCAGCATCAAATAGTAAGACATGCCCTTACACACACTTGCTACACGATGAGTCCATTTCAGTTGGCCGTCAAACATTACTCCAAGATATTTCTGTTTACAAACCACACAGAGAGCAGTACTAGTGACCATGCACTAAAGGGGGAGCTGCAGTAGTAGATGGCTTAATGCTGAACCACATTATTTTATGCTTAAGGTTTAATCGCATTGCATTGGATTCCAGTGCTAGCTGGTTACCCAGTCTATAACCTTATAGTAGATGATAGCAGTATGCATGAATTTATCTATGACAATGGAGTATTAGCTATCACCAGGCAGAGGAGTTCTTGAAGGGAAATAATATTTATGGGGTCTGTTTTAGTGCTGTGCAATAATTGTGAATAATTGATTATCGTTAAAAGTCATTATCATTATCGCAAAATTTTTCATTATCGTGATATATTTCTGTAAACTACATGTGGCCAACCTGAAAATGAGAAAATATTACAATTCTAGGTACAATTCTAATGAATACTTTTAATTTTTTGCCATAATACTGGTTCTAGATGTAGCTACTTAGCTATATGCATAATAAGTGACACGGTGATAATTTATTAGAGACATTTACAGTATCTAATTGGTATGTACGTGTGTAGGCAAATATCGTGATAATTGCAATAATGAGATATAGTATCGCAATAATTAAAATTTCATTATCGCACACCCCTAGTCTGTTTAGGGCTGAGTCAATTTTACTTTTATAATTGCACCCTAGGGCTGTGGCATAATGCAATTAGTTAAATTTTTTAGTTGTCTATATATATAGTATTGAAAACCATACAAGGAATATTATAGCTATAACCTTTAAGGCAATGTTTCTTCTTGTGGGGCATATGTGATTAGTAGGAGATGATAGTTCACATTTACTAATTCAATGGAGCAAACATAAACCTACATCAGCGGCGGAGGAAGTAGTTGATATGAGGGGGGGCTCCGCTGAGCTGACCCAGACTTATTTCTATAGTTTGGTAAAGTGAGACCAAAAAAAAAAGGTCACAACCAACTGACAAGAGCTTTCCACCTCACCAGCTACCATTTCTAGCTGATAAACTACATAAAAATCCTTACATAGCTCGCTACACGCTGACTACTTTATTAGAGTGACTGATCTATTAGAGTATCTCGATCTTTATCACGGGTTTTCAGCCCCACTCCAAGAAAGATAATTTTGGTGTGATGTCCTTCTGCTAGCCCCCCCCCCCCCCCCCCCCTTTCCACCGCCTATGACCTACATACCACATATATAACAGAGAGGAATTTATTTATTTATTTATTAATGCTTTACAGCACAAGTGCTGAAGGTCTGTAGGACACCTGGTCCTACAGCCTGCTCAAAGACTTTAGCTACTTAGACTTTAACTACTTAAGGTGTGTTTGAAAAGTTGGAGAAAGGAGAAAAAATCCATGACTGGACCTAGGTAGCCTCGAACCTGCAGCCTGTGCAGTATGTGCACAGGTGTTACAGATGCATTACAGTTTCTTGTAACCACTGGTGTTAATTTGTGATCAACTTGTACTGGGATTACAAAATACATTATATGTGCACAGGGGCATGCTACTAGCTATGTACAAGCCTATATGGCATTCAAGACTCTCATCTTAAAATCCCCACCTTGTTTTATTTCTGGATCAGTGCCTGCCCCTGTTGTCTATTCATGCACAAAAGGAACTGGGGAGAGAAAAACCATCATTAAGATGTTCAAAACACACAATTACAAATACCTTGGATACATGTGACTATGCGTACAAAATGCACAGTACAAACATGGCAAGGAAGAGTACAAGTGTAAAAGCATAATATTGTATTTGAAATACGTGAAATATGGGAACTGAACACAATTTTGGCATTTTGCGGGGGCATTGGCAACCCCTCAACACTGCTGGACAGACAGATGGTGTCTGATACGTTCAGGGGACCAGCCCACCATGTTTGCTGTCCGTGCTTCCCTTTAGTAGTGAACCTGATCTTAACTTGTTTGAACTTGAGACTGCTTGTACACACACACACACATGCAATTATGATACTGGTTTACCCATTATATCAGACGTGCTCAGCATTCCACCATCTGGAGTTATACATCATAATGTTCAAAGCTTGGTTTCAAAGTTGGTGGATGTGGAACAAAGGGTTGGGGATTGTGTAAATACTACTAGCTAGTGTATTTTGTTTTAGTGAGACTTGGATTGACCCTGAATCTAGAGCTCCACCTTTGTTTACTTTTCCAGTGTTTCAGGTGTACCACTCTCCACCAATACCTAGGAGGAACTCAACCAGTGGAGGGTTCCTTCCAGGATCTTGTATGATTGTTTCTAATCTTCCATCTCCTGAGTGACCGCCAGTGTGTCATGAAGCTGAGTCAAAGGCGTAGGAACGATATTCAGAGTGGGGGGCCAAAGATAGCCATATCCAGTTAACCATAAACTGATTAATACCCATGCAGACACGGCTCCTCTGTACCTAATTCATATACGTGCGTATATAAAGATGTTGTGGGGTGCATTATCACTAGCTAATAGCCCTACACCTATACCACATAGCTATATCTCTTCACTCCCTATCCTGCCGCTATGCTCCTCTACACCTACTGCATGTATATATCACATGAGAAATCATGGTCACGTGAAGGTCTTTTCTTTATGCGAGCTTTACGTACAGTCTATTTCAGGTTGGTTGTCCACGTAAGCCAAATGCGAAAATATCACGTGAATAGAAATAACCAATGAAATTTCACACCAGACAGACGGCGCTAGTTTAAACTGAAGGCTGCTGATCTCATTGGCTACTTTCAAGCACGTGACTTTTAACACTTTGTTTTTCTGTGGTCAAATAGACTGTACTTCACACTGCAAGGACTACAGCATTAATAGTGGTTATCCGCAAAGTGAAACATCGTTACCTTTAAGGAACTACAAGCTAGGATGTCTGCTCTAGCAGGTGTTCCCAAACTGAGTGAAGATCACGTGAATACCACACTGCGTTTTAATCTGGCGCCGCCCGCCCCTTCGCAAAAAGTAAGGGTCTGGTGAAATACAAATACCTAATCATTTCAAAAGGAATTCAATTAGACAGCGCACGTAATGCTTGTTACGTCAGATGATTGCTCTTCAATTCGAACAAAAGCATTGTGTTGCCAAGGCGATTTCTGTGTTAACGTCATTGGCATGCACTAATTGGCTAGCGCCGGATCTGGGCGCTAGAAATGATTTAGTATCTGTATTTCACTATACGAAGGGGCGGGCGGCGCCAGACTAACTGCGTTTACGGTTGGCCACTTTTGAGTTTTAACATCCTTGTTTGTTTCTCTTGATAAATCAACTTCACCACAAAGTCTTAATAATTTCTGGTTTAATCGCCAGTAGTCAGCAACTCCCATACACTCGCGTAAGTGTGACTGCCCTTTTAGACTTAGATCTGTTACCATGCACCCTCATTTCAAGTTAAACTTTCCCACATCATATAATGCCACAGATATGACACTCTTTCTACTGTTTAAACTTCTCACTGCACGGGATCCAGGAAATATTTGAACAACAGATATCACGTGCAAGCATAACAGAAATAAAATTACAGGCGCTTTTGTGTTATTTAATCATACAATGAATGGCTTGACAGTTGCGGTGGACTGTTGATGCCACACCCCAGAGTACTTTTGTATGGGGTGCCATTTGTGCCAAAATAGTACAAAAACACCTTATTTATAAACTATAACCATACTTTATAAATCAATACACTACTTTATAAAGTATAGACATATCTATATTATAAGACTGAAAAGCCGTCCGTCCGTCTGTCTGCATTCCATTTGATGTCAGGCATGTACTCTCGAACCGCTGCGCGTTTGGAAGCGTCTTTGGCGTCACGGAAGCGCTGATTATTGAGCTCAACAATGACGCATTCGAAAAGTTCGTGCGAGCTATCGTTAGTCGTCTAGGGGCCGTTGAAGGCAGGTGTGTAGACTAAAATTCGCTTGAATTCTTTCTATAAACCGCATGCAAACCGCAAGTAAACACCTATCTCAGTCCATTTGTAAAAGTCTTTATAATACTAAAATATTGCTGTAACAATTTGGTGAAGTAGATAGGTTAATGGTTTAGGTGCCTGCCTTACGTGCGCGAGGTTGTGGGTTCGAGTCCAGCTGGTGTTAATTTTTTTTTTCGTTTTGGGCACCTTTTCAGTACACCTTTTTTCGCACTGTACTGCATGTGTTTTTGCCAACTGTACACACGTGATATTTCTAATTCAAATTCATTTGATGTGCTGTGTAAGCATGCCGGAGCATGCCGCCTAAGCGAAAACGATCGTCTACTTTTTGTGCGTTTCAAGCAAAGAGACGCAAGCAGAACCAAAGATTGGATCCAGAGAAGAGACGGGAAGAAGCATAACGACAAATACTGCGCCGCCAGGAGGCTTCAACTGGAGCTACCACCTCATCCAGTGCTAGGTGTGAACTGGACTCACAACAGAGACGACGACAACGTGACGCAGAAGCCCATCGTGTGGCCCGCCAGGACGAAGAAAGAAGATCACAGGAACGGATCCACGATGCAGCTGCCCGTCGACTTGCGCGTGCGGACCCGGCCAGAGAAGAACAGCAGCGTGATACAGCTGCCCGTCGACTTGCGCGGAGGGAGGAGCAACAACAAGATACAGCTTCCCATCAACAAGCTCGAGCCGATCCACTCTACAGAGCTCTGGAGCAGCAGGCTAACACAGCACGCAGACAACAGGTACGTGCAAGCACACACCCAAGCTTTAGGGGGCTTAACTATCAGCCACACAACTTCTTCAACACTACAGATGTAGGCACACTTAGTGTAGAATGCACACACTGCGGCGCATTAAAATTTCCCCAGGAGACCGAATCCCTTTGTTGCTTGAAGGGTAATGTCCAGTTAGAGGCATTTCCACAGCCCCAGTCATTCTTGAGACACCTGTATGAAGGTACAAACACAGCAGGTAAACATTTTCTAGCTAGCATACGTAAGTATAATAGTGCATTTCAAATGACAAGCTTTGGCTGTAACGAGATAACTATGGCTGGCTTCAATCCTTCTTTTAGAGTACAGGGTCAAGTCTATCATCGTATAGGTAGTTTAGTTCCATCAACAGGTGAGTCTCCTAAATTTTCCCAAATTTATTTTATCGACAACCAGCAAACTGAAGTAGCTACAAGATGTGGGATAGTTGATGGGTTAAGGCTTGACATAGTTAGGGGTATTACTGAGCTTTTGCATGACGATAATCACTATGTTCAACTTATTAAGGTAGCTAAAGAAATATTTGAGCAGCATGATGAGCCAGCAAATATTAGGGTAGTGATTAATGAGAACAAACGGCCTGTAGGAGAGCATGCTAGGAGGTACAATAGCCCGATGTGTGACGAGGTAGGAGTGCTAATGCCTAATGATAATGTAAATAATAGGGACATAGTTTTGCACTATAGGGATGGGTCTTTGCAGCACATTTCTGAACTTCATAGGGGGTATGATCCTTTACAGTATCCTTTACTCTTTTCTTATGGCACCGATGGATGGCACATCAACCTGAAATTGGCTAATGGTAGGAAATTGACAGCCATGGTGTATTGCCGCTACCACATCATGGTCAGGCAGCAAGTGCCTGTATTGCTTAAGGCTAAAAGGCTTTTCCAGCAATTCCTGGTTGACGCCTACTGTAAGATTGAAACTGAGCGCTTACAGTTTCTCAGGCGTGAGCAAAAGGCACTACGTGCTGATTGCTACCAGGATTTGCGGGATGCAATGGTAGATGGGGATGGTGACCCCAGGAATGTTGGTCGTAGGGTGATCCTACCGTCGTCATTTACTGGTGGACCACACTACATGCATGAGCATCAGCAGGATGCAATGACCTACGTTAGGAAGTATGGCCACCCCGACCTCTTTATCACCATGACCACCAATCCTAATTGGCCAGAGATTAGGAACAATCTACTACCAGGTCAAGAGCCTCTGGACCATCCAGACTTAGTGGCCCGTGTGTTTAGGCTTAAGGTGAAGAAATTGTTAGAGATGCTCACAAAGGAGATGATTTTTGGGAAACCACGGGCTTGGCTCTACTCAACAGAATTGCAAAAGGGAATGATAATCCAATGGGAGGCAAGTGCATGCTACTGTGTGGTGACTTCAGGCAGATTCTACCTGTCATTCAAGGTGGCACTAGAGGTAACATTGTTGATGCTTGCCTCAAGCGATCTCATCTGTGGGACAGTGTGGTGGTTAAACAACTACACACTAACATGAGAGTGCACCTGTGTGGGGATGTGGCAGCTGGACAATTCGCTGAAGAACTATTGGCCATTGGAGATGGGAAGTTTCCTATTGACACTCTACCTGATGTTGTCCAGCTACCTGACACCATGGGAACCTTTGTGGATAGCAAGGAGGAACTGGTTTCCAGGGTGTATCCAGATTTGTTCTCTAACTTTAGGGACTTGGCTTGGCTTTCTGAACGCTGCATTCTTGCTCCTCTTAACAAGACCACTCATTCCATCAACGTGACTCTGGTGGAGCAGTTACCTGGTGACTGCTGTGACTACAGGTCCTTGGACACCATACCTGATGAATCTCAGGCTGTTCACTTTCCAACAGAATTCTTGAACTCTTTAGAGGTATCTGGACTACCTCAGCATCTTCTCTTACTTAAAGTAGGCGCTCCTATTATTATTCTACGCTCTCTAGATCCTCCAAGGGTTACTAATGGCACTAGGTGTGTAGTTACTAAACTGTCGGCTAACACAGTAGAGGCCAAGATTTCTCACGGTAGATATGCAGGACACGATATTATAATACCACGCATTCCTCTCATTCCGAGTAACTCGGTTTTGCCTTTTGAATTTAGACGGCTTCTATTTCCAATTGCACTTTGCTTTGCCATGACCATTAACAAAAGCCAGGGTCAAACTTTTAAGGGTGTAGGATTAGATTTGACGGACGAAAGCTTCACACACGGCATGCTTTATGTGGCACTATCTAGGGTAGGTTCAGCAGATAGATTGACACTTTTAATTAGAGGGGATTGCAAAACACGTAATGTAGTCTGTAGTGAGGTTTTTAGATAGGCAAACACATGCACTTTAGTTAGGTATGTCTGCTGCTACTGCTGCTTTGTGATATTATGGATCAGCACCTGTGGATGGTGGTAAGGAAGGTATTATGGTAAAAAAAATGTATCAGATGGTTGCTTTGTATATTTATGTATGTGTGAAACTATTTATCTTTTCTATTCTTTTGTCTTTATGCATATCCTGGATGGTTTGCTCGGAGGAGGGATGACTGCAGCTACACAGTGAAATGACACGGTCCCGTGGCAGACTGTTCTTCACAACGTGGGGCACGTTGTGAAAATGGGAGCTATTTATAGACTTTGCAGCAATGATTTGAACTCTTTCTACACATGCATACAAAGCAGAGTGGAGCATTTTTCGCCTTTTCCTGTGCAGCAAAACAAAAGAAAAGGCTGGCAGGTTTTTTCCATGAGCTGTCTTGGGCTGGATGACTCAAAATTTTTTGTTTTCATTTATTATTATTTCTTGCTAGCCCCGACTCTGTGCCCATGCTGTTATATTTTATAAAGCCGTTATATTTTGTCATAACAGAATCGTTGTAGTGCAGATTACAGTAATTCATGGTATGTTTGGTTGATGGTAGAATTTGAGCAACTTAAGTCACAGAATATTCCAATAAGAGTGCACTTCTCCACAATTATTGCATTCATGCAATCCTTACCTTACACCACATTGTTTCCTTAGTCTTTTATAAAGTATCTATAATAGTATATTACCAACTGTAATTTCATTTAATTTCCATGTCATTGTACATACTGCCCTGCACGATAGGGCAGGTACTACAGCTAGTACTTTATAAATCATACACATACTTTATAAATCATAGACATATACTTTATAAATCATACTTATACTTTACAAATCATGCATATACTTTATAAACCATACACGTAATTTGTAAACTATTAACATACTTTATAAACATGATTTATTAGGCATTTAGTATTTCCAAAAACACATGATATTATCGTTTGGTAATGATTGTCAATAATCGATACCTTTGTGCACGTGTAGAATAAACCCTCGCACATGCAACCGAAAGCAGGATGGTGGATGTCGTACCGGGTTATCACAAGCTTTGGAACAAGCATTTTTAACATTTGCTGGGGCAATAGCACAGAACCAAGTACAAAACGTACGGATCTAGCATACAACAGTGTAGCTTCCTCCGTAAGCATCCATGATGTGATGCCACCAGTTGTCTTGGCTCCTCAAAGCGAGACTTGAACATCTCAACAAGACATCTAGCTACGTTATTGCCTGTGGTGTAGTATTGATGTTTAATTTCAACTCAAATAAACGAAGCATTGGCTGACTTTCAAGGTGGCTGGAACTCTGCGGTCAACTGAGGGTGACATGACTCCCATGCAACTGTACCTAGATGATTTACAGGCCACTGAGTGCAGTATCATGCCTCAAAGAGTAATCTGGATTAACAAGCAGACTACAAGATTGTTGGCATGGTTTTTAATCCAGAGGAGACGGACCTTGTAGAGATTGTCGGCATGGTTTTTTGTATGTCCTTTTAGCCACCAATACAACTGCACTGTAAGAAAAATTCAAACAGGTTGTTAATGAGCTTATTACCCTGGAACAGGTTGTACAGATTTTGAAAACAATTTTATGAGCAATGTAAATACTAGGACAACACTAATTTTACAAATCAACAGTAACACATGTCACCTATAATTGATATTGTATTATAGCTATGTCGTAACAATGTGTACAATTTTATATACTTAACACCTAATTTCTATTAAGAAATGTAACTTGTCTTAGAGTATTTCTGTTAAACTTCTCCATACCCCTGCGAGTTGAAAATGTTGAAAGCATTTTTCCAACAGTACAGTAAGTGTCATTAGCAACAGCCATGACATCATGAAATAGGATTCCCAGATCAACTACTTCTTGTCTTATGAAGCACGCTTTCAATAATTTCTCTACATCAAACGCCTTCTTTGAAAAATGTCACAGGGCATCAGAATATACTTGTGATCTTCTGATATTGATCCTTTGAACATCCTCATTGTTTGAAAATTTTATTACACGTAACTGATGTTGCTGAATCACATGCTTTATAACAGCACTATCAATAGGCCCTTCTCTGGTTCCCTGATAAGCATATCATTGTATCGGTAGCTATAGAGGTGGCAGCAGTGGTACTGGTGAAAAAGGTGCAAATGGTAACATAGAGGTTGCATTGGTGTTGGAGATTGTGGTATTTGTGATGGGGATTGTGTTGATGCAGAGTAAGTTTCCACAGGACTGTTCACTTCAATATCCCCTTGATCACCCTACATGAAGAATTAATTATGTAATTAGTCTGCAAATTAAATTATATGTGTACACCTCTACCCCTCTTCAGTGGTGTAGTGAAGGTCAGCTTGTGCCCGTATATAAATAATATTGTGCCCAAGTGGCTAGAGAAGCGAGCCACCTGCTGTGGAGTCCATTAAAAGATGAGCTTTGCGATGGTATAGTTAATGATTTTGCACCAACACCTGTCACTTGCAGGTACAGAAATGAAAAATTGGAATCATTTTGCATTGTTCCTTGAAAAATTGACCAAATTTCACATTCAACATTGTCCATCATCTCTGATGTGAGGTGTAGCTTATACCAATTAGACCATTGTTTGCCAAAATAAAAGCATAAAGAAGTAAAAGCATATTAATAATGTATTCAAGTTTGGCTCAGGCTAGTTGTAGACAGTACGTGCATACTCCAAACTACTAATAATGTATGTTACTACTTAGGGCCATTGCAGAAAGACTTGAAAAGTAGTCAAATGTTTGTGTACAAGAACTCCACAATCAGCCATGCCAAAATGGTCCATATCTTCTATTGCAAACTGCGATGGCCCTTGCCCAAAGCTCATCGAAAATTATCTATTTGGATACTCTACTACATCTTTCATAAGAGAACAGCCATTGATTTTTAAAATTCCGAGTCAATATGTTAGCCACAAGGTCACATTCTTTGACTTTGAACCTAGTGCCATTAACTATTAACGCATTTAGGCCACACACTCCTTTTTTGTGGTTGCACCAATGTTATGGAACTCTACACCATTGGCAGTTTTGTCTCAGCTAACTGCAGGAAGTTTTACGTATAGGCTTAAGTATTTAGTTTGTAATTGTGTGGTCTTTTGTGTGATTGTTAAATATAGCTAGTCAGCGTAAGTAGTTTAATTTTGTTTTGTGTTTGTGTCTAATAATAATTACATAATTGTACCTAATACTGTAGTTTCCTTTTTTCTTGGGCACATCATCTGTGCTGATTGCCCAGTAACAGGGATGTACCGAGGGGGTTTCAGGAAACCCCTTTGGATTTTACACAGTACTTGAAAAATAAAAGAAATTGAAACTTCAGGTTTCCAGAATGTGGAATCTATCATGGAACAGGACTTTTGCATAGTTAAATAATAGTTTCTAACATGATGGCAACACCTGCAGCATTGTTCTGAATTATGATTTTGGTGAAAAGATTGAGATACTCTAATAAAGCAGTCAGATAATATAAACTACTCTAATGTAACAGTCACTTAGCTGTAGGGGAAACCCTTTTCAAAATTACTGCGTACGCCCCTGCAGTAATCATAAACAGATAAACTGTATGTGTGTATGTATGTTCTGTGTTGGGGACCACCTTGTACAGGCTAGCCTTTTGTGTTAGCTACCCTTCTTCAGAGAAATAGAGCACGCTTCTTTTACCCCTACTACTGGGGAATGGGAAAAGAAGCCATAGTTTTCTATAGATGTTTGGCTGACCTACTGTTTCATTGAGATTCAACTGCATACAGCTGTACTCTGGCCTGCACACTGTCCTTTTCTCTGTTGCCCTCAACAACAGTGTGTATCAGTGGTAGTAGGTCCATCTTGCTACGATCTGCTAACATCTCTCCAGAGATGGGCCACTGTGATGAAAACAGGGACTACTGAGTCCAACCTTCCGTCTCTTAGTTGTCCAGCACATGCCAACTAGTGCTGGGGATGGTGGCAAGGGCAGTCCATCTAGCCCGGAAATAACAATAAAAAACAATAATACTATAAGTAACACTTTATATTCCATTCACCCCAATTCGGGTTAGTTAATTAACTTGCCTCAAGCAGGCAACTTCGAAAGTAGCTAACACATGTAACAACTTGGTTAAATACCTTGTTGAAGAAGCAATAAGAGCCGGAGAGAAAGTGGTTGTCACGAGCAACTCAGCATGGCCGAGTGAGGTGGCTGACCTCAGAGCCGAGATCGACTGTTGGACCATGGATCCAGTCTGTGGTACACATTGCTGTGACGTAGTTGGTTCTGCGCTATATAGCCCCAGTGAATGGTAAAAACACTTGTTCCAAAACTTGTGTGACCCGGTAAGACCCGCTTTAAAAGCTGCACGTGCGAAGTACACGTGCGCAAAATTACTTTATCGATTACTGACAATCGTTACCAAATGATAATATCGTGTGTTCGTGATTGCTTATTGAAATGCTAAATGCATAATAAATCATGTTTATAAAGTATGTTAATAATTTACAAATTACGTGTATGGTTTATAAAGTATATGTATGATTTATAAAATATATGCATGATTTGTAAAGTATAAGTATGATTTATAAAGTATATGTCTATGATTTATAAAGTATGTGTATGATTTATAAAGTATATGTCTATACTTTATAAAGTAGCGTATTGATTTATAAAGTATGGTTATAGTTTATAAATAAGGTGTTTTTGTACTATTTTGGCACAAATGGCACCCCGCCCAGCCCACCACTATGGTCCTTACTGTCTCAACGGAATATTTATTGACATCAATGCAACGCACAGCGACCTCGGTATTGTTTTTGACGATCAGCTCAAATTCCACCATCACACCACTCAAGTTACTACCAAAGCTAACCGAGTACTTGGTTTGATTAAGAAATCATTTGAATACCTTGACTCTACCATGCTAACTTGTCTGTTCAATACATTAGTTCGACCTATCTTGGAATACAATAATCCTATTTGGGGGCCTCATTATATTCTAGACAACAGAAAGGTAGAGAAGATACAACGAAGGGCTACTCGTCTCATCCCACAACTTCAAGACAAATCTTACTCAGAGAGGTTGACACAACTAGATTTGCCATCTTTTCATTATAGACGTTTGAGAGGTGATCTAATATTTCTTTTCAAAATTCTTAATTATTTCACCACCGATTTTACTGATATATATACGTACTCAAGATCTATTACCAGGGGGCATCAATTCAAATTGTTTAAGGAACACTCAAGACTATTATGTAGATCTAATTACTTTATCAATAGAATCACCAACAATTGGAATAGTTTGCCTAATTATGTTGTAAATAGTTCTTCGATTAACACTTTTAAATCATTATTAGATAGTCATTTAATTGATTCAAGATTTATTTTTGTATAAGTTATTTAATTGATTCAAGAGTTATTTTTGTATAATTACTGCATTGATCGGGTATGCAGGCTGTGCCTTTACCCGTATTTAATCATAATCATAATCATACTTTTGTGTGATGGTTGCATGGCTTCTCGTATGGAGGTATGTATTTCTGTGTGTATATATAACTTTGGCTGATTGGCTACTAGCAGGCCTGCCAACCTGGAAAGTAAAAAATCTTGAGATTTCTGTACCTTTATTGTAGTATTGCAGTGTGTAGTAAAAAAAACTGGTAGATGCTATGCTGAGACCAAAAAAAAAAAAAAAAAGGTCTCGACTTTTTTAAACTTGAAATCCGGACATTCGCGCTACAAACCGTGAGATTCTATCCAACGAAGGTTAGTGAAACCGTGAGAGTTAGCAGGCCTCAAAAACCGTGAGATTCGATCTGCTGCCCTTGAGCAGGGTAGTGAAACCGTGAGACTCACGGTAAACCCGTGAGAGTTGGCAGGCCTGTACTAGTACTTGCCCAAAAAGTGGGGGGCCAAAACATACTTTTGAAAAGAGTGTGGGGGCCCGGCCCCCCTGCCCCCCCCCCCCCCCCCCCGGTTCCGACGCCTATGAGTTGAGTCATCATGTTTAGCTTTGAATGTGACTTGTTGTTTTATCAAAAGTTGTCAGCAAGGGGTAGCATAGTTTCCTGTTATTGATCACCATCAACTAGTCATGATATGGGCTTCCATGATCTTTGTGAAGCTTTAAATTTGCTTTCCATGTCTATCCAACATGTTATTATAGCTGGAGATGAAAAACATCAATTTGCTGGAAGATTCTGCTGTCGAGAATAATTTATTGCAATTTAAGTGATTTTCAACTAATTCAGTTCATCAAGAGTTTCTGATGTATCATCTATGCTGATAGATCATATTTTGAGTACATCAGATCTTATCGTGTTATCTACAACAGGGGCATACACAGGAATTTTGAAAAGGGGTTTCCACTACAGTTAAGTGACTGTTATATTAGAGTAGTTTGTATTACCTGACTGCTCTATTAGAGTATCTCGATCTTTTCACCAAAACCATAATTCAAAAACAATGTTATAAGTGTTGCTATCATGTTATTTAACAAAGATAAATAAAATATGTTCTGTTCCATGATAGATTCCAGATTCTGGAAACCTAAAGTTTCAATTTTTTAATGTTTCAAGTAGTGTGTAAAATCCATAGGGGTTTCCTGAAACCCCTGGAAACCCCCCTCGGTACGCCCCTGTACAACTCAGACTACTGGATTAAGTGACCATCATGTACAAATAGTATTATTGTCGAAGTCCAGTGCCTCGGTTTCGATGGATTCATCCCTTTAGGAATTGCTGCTGGGAGAGTATCAGAAGTTGCCTCTCCATGGCTCCATGGATGGTTATGGATTCCTCTGATAATATTGATGATATGTGGGACTATTTTTATGGTCTTCTTGATTACTGTCTAGACTCTTACATACCCTTGAAAAGGGTTTCTTGTAAATACTCCAAGCGTCATAATCATACTCCATGAATGACTTCTGAAATTATATATGCCATTAAGGTAAAAGATAAAGCTAAGCGTAAGGCAGTACACACAAAGGATCCTGATAATATTATTTTGTTAGTTACAAGAAAATTAAAAATCAGCTGAAGTTTTCTATTCGGTAGGCAAAATTGGCTTGTCTTAACTCATTATTAAAATAATCATGCAAGTCACCACAACTTGCTTCTCAGAGTTTAATCATGTTTTTGGACAAAGAACCTCTCATACTGTAAATCTGTTGAAAGCAAGAATGTTTCACTAGACAATCTTAATGATTTCTATAAAGTGTTGCTATTTCTGACCATCAACCAGCTGCCACTGATAGTTGAACTTTACCACCTGACTCTAATACTGATAAGTTTTGTTTTTGTCCAATTGAAGTTTCTGATGTAGTTACACAATTACAACATTTGGATGTTTGTAAGTCTACAGGATCAGATGGTCTTTCTGCACTATTTCTAAAGGAGGTAGCTGTAGAGATAGCTGAACCCTTAACAACTATTTATAGTAAGTCACTTCATTCTGAAGTTGTACCATCTGTTTGGAAGAAATCTAACCAGTGCATAAGGGAAGTGATGAAAATGATCCCACCAACTTTTGTCCAATATCTGTAGTGCCCATTGTGGCTAAAGTGTTAGAAAAATTTATTGCTGCATGCTATTGATGCGATTGTTAACTCTTTGATGGTAACACTGTTCCATGGCGTAAGGGGCATAACATTTATGTAAACTAGAAACAGCAGTGGCCTAGGACACTACCCTGTGGTATACCCCCAGGACTGGACCCCACTGTGAGAAAGAGCCACCACTCCCGATCAATCACTGAGATAACTAGCAAACCACCATGATGAAATACCGCAAGCATTCAAACAGTGGAGACGCTGTAACAAGATCACATGATCTAGGCCTTTCATAAGTCAAGGAAAACAGCACAAACTACTGCCCCACTATCCAAATTTTGCTGATGATCCTTGTCTCTTATCTGTTGTGGTGATAGTTATGAGCATGTTCAGAGTATGTTATGTGATGATTTAATTCAGTTATTGAGGTGGATTACGAGCAGCAAAATAAAGTTTAATGTGGCTAAGTCAAGTGCTATGTGGTTTGGAGTACATGGACGAGAGTGTGCTGCCGATGTTCCTGCAGTACCTGGATGACGTTTCTTTTGAAGGCTGTTGCCCAGCAGAAGTATTTGGGGGTGGTGATTGACCAAAAGTTTACATGGAAATTTCAGGTTGCCAAAGTTTATAAGATGGCTTATTACCTGTATTTAATTAACTGTCATCAGAAGGAGCTTCCAGTACATATTTTACAGATGCTGGTGGATTCCTTGGTTCTATCACAAGTGAATTATGCTCTTCCCTCCACTGAGTCAGCATTTGATTAGTCAGTTGCACCATCTTGACAATAGAGCTGCCCGTGTTGTGTTTGGCTTCCAAAAACATAATCATGTTTCTGTACACTGTTCCAGACTTGGATGGCTACCAATTGTATCTACCATTCAATACCAAACTTTACTAGCAAGTCAAGTCATTAAGTCTAAGTCCTTGAAATTAGGTTAGGACAATCCAAAGGCTGCAGCACATGTTGCTGTCAGACCTTCAGTGCTGGTCACTGTAAAGCGTTAATAATAACAATGCATAAACAATATCTTAAGGATCATTGCTTATTATTAAATCCAAATATCCACTTTGGAACTCAACACTGCTATTGTACCAGAACTCCACCTAGTTTTGCCAGCATTTATCGTTATAAATTATCTTCTTCAAAGAAATTTTTCAGGACAGGCAACTACGTGGTAGAATAGTCTATCAGTCTACCCCATTTGATTTCATGAACTGTTTGTTTCTTTGATTTCTGGTTAACTATTTTTTGCACAATTTCTTCCTTGTTTCATTTTTGTTTGTTTACCAATTATATTGTATTGTCTTGCTTTTTGTGTGTGTATGTTGTACTATGCATGTGTATATAATTGTTGTTGTTATATATGTTGTATATGTAACACTCCAGCATGGAAGACCAAATGCTATGAGTATAATTAACAATCTATCAATCAATCCTAAAAGAATGCCATCATAATACATATATTACATTAACAAACAGTGCTATCTGCTATAAAAATTGTCAATTAAGTGTTGGGTAGTTTTGGTATGCTCCCTGGAGCTACAGGAGTACTAAGTCAACACATATTAGTTTTAAACCATTTTCATGTTCTAAACATCCTGAAATTTTTTGACACTTTCCAGTCTCAGTACAACCATGCATGCCCAAATTTTATGCTTGCCTCCTTACAGCTTTCCATACAATTGTATATATTATGTGAGTTGCGTAAATACAATAAAATAAACACATGTTATAGCTAAAACATTTGTTTGATAAGTGTCATTAGCATACAGCCACAGATGCTACAATTCTGTCACATAGCTATTTCGCTTAGTGACAACCTCAACATCATCACCAGGTATCCATATATACCTACCATTATTGGTAGGTTTAATTCCAGCCAGAAGATGTAACAGTGTAACAAATCGGTGGCATATCATGGCAATAAATTGGATCAGAACTATGATGGCAAAGACGATCAAGAAAAATAAACTGAAAGCACGCTTTGGCAGATTATATTTCTCTAATTTCCTGAATGTCAAACTATAAAGGAATGCTATCCACATGACATTTGCTAGGAGTAACACCAGCAAGACGTAATTGCGAAGTTCTTTCAAGTCATCTTTGACCTCTCTAACTTTGCCCAGATTTGAAGACTCTGGTTTAAGTTTTTGATTAGCCAACTTCTTCCAAAATTTATGCTCTTTGGCATCATTTTCACCTCCCTTAAATAAATCTACCCGATCTACTTTGTCCATCCGTACTCTGGTCTTGTTGATGCGAATCTCCACTACATCAAAAAAACACAAATATTTAATGATATATACTAATACTGTTGTTCACCATATGTGACCGGATTTTGGAAAAACGATCCAAATCGCACATTAGAAGTTTCGAGATAAACAGTTTTAAAGAATTCACGCCAGCGTAACTCTCCAAGGATAGCAAGCACGCGTATGAAATTTACACAAAAGATGTATCAATCTATTACCTTTCAGGCCACTTCCAGTACTTGTAGCTGCTTGTAGAGTTTCCCATCAAATAAGATAGAAAATCTGAGCAGTTGGACGAGCAAAGTAGTATCACGAGTGCTCACAAAGGGGTGGAGGGTGGGCAAGGGTTAGACCTCAAAATGGAGGCAGACCATGATTGGAGTCCAGAGACGAGATTACAGGGCTGTGCTGGCTCCTTAGTGGCTGATATGTAGCAAAATCCACAGAAAAAACGTCCTCCCAACATTATCAGGCTGTCCACCAGTAAATCACTGGTTCTTGCCAAGCCAGGTCCTTCACAAGGCCTAAAACCGCCACTCGAGCTCTACACACCATCCAGAAAAGATGCCTGTTGAAACCAGCCTCGGGTAGTTTGAGCAGTACTGAGTGTCTAACTACTAGTACAATAGTGTAGCTATCCGCTGGCCGTGTTAGTTTGATTTTGCCCGATGTGCGATTTGGATCAGTTTTGTAAAATCTGATCACATATACAGTAGTGGCTACAGTAGATCTATAGGGGGAGAATTTTTCCCTATATAGAAAAATCAGTGGTACCAAAATCACTACACCATTACACTGCCAATTAAGGGGAGTTGTGACTGTTGGCTTTGTACTGCACCAGGTATATCAACCTATTGCCTGGTGATATTGTACCTTTCATTATTGTTTAAGGTTACCGTATTTATAGTAGGGCTGAGAAACTGTGAAATTTTGCTACTTTCATGATTGTAGGATACAATATATCACGATTATGATAACTATCACGATGTTGACTTCAAATGCATCAATAGCATTGTATATGCACAACTTTGCATAATTTATTTAGGTGTACAACTGTGGGTAGTTACAGTTTAATACAAACATTATAATGAATAACAGCATCCTTAGAAATTCAACAGTTTTAATTTAATTAACTAATACAATTTATTCACACAATGAATTGTCACACAAACGTAGGCTTGTTTTCCTTACACAACAGTATGTGTCATCATTTTGAATTTACTAATACATGTTTGAATGTGATGTCACAATGTCACAATTATCTTTAATACACATCAACATCAGAAACAATCACAACTAATCCCACGATCAATATAATCTCCCAGCCTTAATTTATATATAAGAAGTACACAGAAAAAGAATTTTCAACTAGAGTAGGGCACATCGATAAAAAGTACTGAAACAAGCTGGAGTAATGCACGATATTAATTCACAGTAAAACAATAAGAAGTGTTATATCCCTACTATGCATTTCCATTATGGTATCTTGAGCACAGTAGGGATATAACACTTTTTATTGTTTTACTGTGATTTAATATCATGGACTACTCCAACTTGTTTCAGTACTTTTTATCGATGTGCTATGGTCCCTACTCTAGTTGAAAATTCCAAATTTTTCTGTGTACTTGTCTGTAAACTTTTTTTTGTTTGTAAATAATGATTATGACTGATGAACCCATGCATACCACATCTGAAATGGCGCCACACGCCCCAATTATCATCTGAAAAGTGAAATATTCATTATGCTTCGTTGCCAGCTATGTTCAACCTTTATGCAGCATTTCGAATCAAGAACTGTTCGAAAAGTACCTCTGCAATCCACGCATACCGAAAGAAAGAAATGGTACCACACGCCCCAGTTATATTAATTATTGTCTGAAAAGTGGAGTATCCATTACACTTCATTGCTGGCTATGCTCAACCCGTTACACAGCAGTATGAATCAAGAACTGTTTGAAAGCACCTCTGATATCAAAATAGCCACTATGACAAATACGGATGATTTCCATTATGAAGGGAAGCCATCACGTGCTATCACCAAATCGACACTTTTCGCTGTCAGCAAAGATGAATGGGACACAAAGGAGGACACTGGTAAGTCCATGAAGAATGTATTGTACATACTGTGGTATGCCAAAAGGCACCTGTCGGGCCGAAGTGACGTCAAACAGTGAAAAAATCAAGCCCATAGCCTTAGCTGTTATCGAGTTACGCTTGTCTGAAGGCATCAGTCAGTCAGTCAGTTACTCACTCAGTAGAAAATTCCGTTAAATACATTATTTTTAAAATTCCGTAGCAACTTGTTGAAAGCATTTTGGGTCAATCTGAAAGCTTGTTTGGGCTTAGTTTCACCTAACCAATACTGCCTGATCATCATTAGGGGAAATTGAGGCTGTTTTTTGGGTGATATTATTTCGTGGGCCACGCCTACTCCTTTGTGGTCCCTACTATACACTACTATCGTAGTGTATGATAGTGGCTTGTGCTAGTGCAGCAGGGCAAGTATTGCCACCTACCACTATGTTTGATACTAAGAAAGTGTGACACACCTGGACAGTTATGGAAATTCCAGGCACTAGATATGGCTGCAGCAACAAAGGGTAGATAACTACTGTATCATGATCACTTTCTTAAGAATGCAGTGAGTGCACACCCTTTTTGTTGTTGACACAGTACTCATTACCAACCTAAAGAAATCTGCCTTGACAGAGAGAATAAAGTGATAATGCTGTGCCACCACACACAACCCAGTCATTAGACTGTTCATTTTTTGTTAATAAAGGCATGATGGAGAGCAGTGTGCCATGCTTTTCTTCAGAGCATCTTGGAAAAATGGTGATGAAGTTTACTCTCTTTCTGCAGGCGTGGCTGAAGGCAGTTACACCTGCAAATGTTTCAATACATGTGGATTGTACCCAATGAATCATACAGTCATCAAAGTTATGCCCTTGCATCCAGGAGCAGCCCTAACCCATGCAGCATTAGTACTGAGCAAGCTAGATCAAATTCTAATTCATCTGCAAGCACCAGCAATAAAAACCTTGAAGAACAAACCACAGCATCTGTCCAAAACCGTTTTACTATTGAGCAAGAAGAATTGTACAAGAGACGTTTTAAAGAAGGATTTGACTTGTTGTATATTGACTTAAATGGCTTAAACTCTACCATGTCCAATCAACAACCTACCAGACAATAATTCAGTCATTGCTCAGTTTTCAGATGGAGATTCAACTGCATTTATTGATAGATGATCTCAATTGCTACACCTACAATAATTCTACCCACAACTGAAGCTACTATCTCATCAAAGTCTGCCAGCAGTACACCTCAAACATTGGAGCCCCAAATCCATCGCTATCTCAGTCAATACTATCAGAATTCTTGGTGTATCCCAAGACAAACTGCTGTGCCACAAAAATCACTGCCTCGTGCAAGTCTACTTACCAGTGATGATATCTTAGAAGAGAAGGAGAATACAGAAAATAAGAGGAAAAAGAATCAGAGAAGAAAGAATCATGAAGAACAAAAAAAAGCTTTAAAAAGCTGCAGAGAAATATCAGAAAAAATTGTAGCAGCACCACCACAAAGGAGCAACCATAAGAAGATTCCTACAGTAAAGGCTCAAGATTCAGCCAACAGACTACCAGAGTTACAGCTATTGAGGGTACTGTTCCTGCAGAACCACAGAGCAAATGGAAATTGATTGTGAAACAACTGATTCTAATGTACGTTGCATGGCAGGATGATGCGTTGGATGGAGATGGAGCAGAATGGATATTTGCAAGCGTGGCAAGTGGATTGTGTGGAGTATGTTATAGAAGAAAGCATTCAGCAGTTTTACTCCTCCTGCATTGAAAGGTACACTGTATGAGTTGAAACATTATTGTATAGAGCTGTTGTCTGTATTAATTATTTATACTAAGTATAGCTTGCATATAACATACAGAATTTCTTGAAACTTGGTAGGATATAACATCAAATTGCATGACTTGTGTGACGATAAGGCAGAGCTTTTGCTTACACAAAAATTACAATGGTGGTTGATAAGTAAAGGACAACAATATGCAGTGGTGATCAATATTGATTGTTTACCTGGTCTCAGTTTAGTGCACATAGCTTATAGATGGAGTGACTCATGTGTGTCAGACCAATTTTAGGTGAGTGCTGAAGATGGTGGTGAAAACTATGTTCCAATCGTGAGTTATAAGGTGATGGACCATAATTAGCTACTTAAGCTAATCAAAAAATTACAAAATAGATTATATACAAAATATCTAACATTAGAAAACTTTAACAAATGAAATTGCTATGCAAAATAAATTGTGCTGCTATGGTGCATTTCATTGATTAAATGAACACTTATCATGAGTTTAGCACCTGGTTTTTAGAGGTATCAGCTTTTTTGAAATTCTTGCTCAAATGAGCTATTGGATTCTTTTGATAAATAGCCAATTCAGTTTCTGAACTGTAGTAGTCAAGTAATAAAATTATCTAAAATATCAGTTTCCATACTTTAAAGATAATGTCAATACAAGCCACTACAAGAATTTTTGGAGAGTTTCACACAGTACTACATAAGTAGATACAATATGACAGTATTGTACATAAAGGTTTGGGATTTTCTGGCCAAAATATCACCATAAAACCAACCTCACAATACCTTCATGGTGCTTTGACAGTATTGGTTAGTAGAGCTGGGCGATATACCAGTATGTATCATTAGAGAAGGTATTTTAATGATATCGTTATCATACCGGAAGAATTTAGAAAATACCACCATACTGTCTATAGAGCTGATTCATAACATCATCCTGTTATTTCCTGCCTTTACCAATATGAAGATACTTTACATGAAAGATAATTTTCTAATTGCATTAAAGTCATTTTCATCAAAGTCATTTTAGCATGTTTCATCAACTCTCTATCACACTTTCCAAAAGAAAGTTCATTTGACAATAATTTCAACCCATACCGTAGCATGTATTTGTACCATGATATTTTCTATAATACCGTACTGGCTTTGACAAATTTCATACCACCCAGCTCTATTGGTTAAGTATAACCAAGCCAAAAAAGTGCCTTCAATATGACCTGAAACACTTCCAATAGGTTGCTACAAAATTTAAAAATTAAGTGGAATTTCTACTGACTGCATGATGATGCCTTCAGACAAGCATAACTCAATAATGGCTAAATATACAGGCTTGATTTTTTCACTGTTTGACATCACTTCAGCCTGACAGGTTCCTTTTGGCATACCACAGTACATACAATGTATACTTCATGGACTTGCGTACCTGTGTTCTCCTTTGTGTCCCATTTATCTTTGCTGATAGTGCAAGCCGTCAATTCATGCATGATGGCTTCCCTACATTTGTACTGGGAATCATCCGAGTAACATAGCTGAAAACGAAGTATAATGGCCACTTCACTACATAACTGATGGTTGGGGTGCACATTCAGATGAAAACAATAAACCTGGCACCATTCTTTGTGGTATATGCGGATTCACCAGTCATATCATTTCTTAAGTAATAAACAAGTAAAAGGAAAAATTAAGCTTGATTAAAGATTAAAGACATAAAAAGTAGTGAAACAAAGGAGGTCACCTACCCCTGAAGATATACTGGTGGACATTTAATTCCTACTTCAGTCATGGGTTAGGGTTTATAGACTGAAGTAGGGATGTCCACTAGTATATCTTCAAGTGTAGGCGACCGTTAAAGTGTTACGTGTTTTGGTTCATCACCTCTCCTATATGTAACACTCCCTTCCCCAATAGTTCACTAAACCTGGTTCGTTAAATTCCATGACCATGGCCCTATATTTTTTACTTATCTGCCATTCACAATATTATACTTTACTACATACACCCCTTTGGCCTATTATTAGTATACTTAAAAACAAGCATGGCTGGACTTGAGGCAACCAACTATCATGTAAGGATTCATTGTGTAACAACAAAAATCACTTACAATTTGATGGATATTGCAAATACCGCAGACCCAACTTTAACTGTTTGAGGTGAGCTATACAACAAGACAGGCACAATCAATACATCAGTCCTGTAGAGTGGATATGGATACACACAAAAAGTTACACAAGTACTCAATTTCTATTACCTCTCCACCATTATACTATCTCTCAAGAGTTCATACTATAAAAGATTGAGAGAGAGTGTGTTTGCATTGCAGCCTGTACAAAATCACTGAGTAAAGTTTCATCTTTAAATCAAGTTAAATCTTTATGGGTGATAGGTGAAGCCTTTGTACACTACTGAATAGACAAAGGTGTCAACTGTCTAATTTAACATGGTGATTTTGCTGAATGTGCTCCAGTTAGACACTCTTCCTCACTATTTTATATTACAAACTCTAAGGAACTTTGTTTTGTACTTTAAATAAAAATGGGTGGGTGACGTTTAAACAATATCAATTAACAATATGCCCTTCTTAAGTCCATCTTTGTGCTGCTGATCGATGTGCTCGCTATGATAGAAGAGGAAAAGAAGTGTACAATATAGGGCTTCTGCTGAGGAGTGTTATGCCTCTTTTAAAATTTGTTGTATCAGTAGATGGTGCATTATGGCATGAGGCTGTAATACTTTTGTGCTAAGCTGTAAAAGTTATTTGGGGGAAAGAGCTATATGTGAGGTGTTGAGCTGGATCAGGGCACAACTGTCATTTGCTGCCATCCAAGCTATGCACTTAGGCCTGTGTTTGAGAGGATCACAGGTGAGTTGAAGATCTGGTACAGGAGTTGATGATGGGGCTGGTCTCCCAGCTGTTATGCCTGTCATTCTCTAAGTGATTTAAGTAGAACTGACTTTTTCAGTAAAATTATGTGTCTCAAGTGATGACCTTTTTGATTTACTGTTTTGTTTTATTGGTTAAAAACATATTTTTAATATCACAGCTAGCAATCCACTAGTATACCCCAATTATGCAAGCATAAATTTGAGGGTAATAGAGCGGTTGCATAAATAATCACACTAGAAGCGCTTAGAAAAATGTGTGACAAGAATCCATTGCCACAATGCATAAAAATTGCGTATTCGATTCTACTGCCACAATGCAAATATGGATACCTTAGCCACTACAGTGTTACATTCACCTATTATAAGGTATTAATACTAGAAGGATAAGAGCGCAGCTAGTCTGGTTTCTGAAACTACAATAGAATTCTACTTTTTGCTAGCGTGCTTAAGAAGCCAGATGCCTATTCACGTTTACCATTGTGCTAAATTTTTTTCTGACACAGTTATGAAGAAGGAAAGCTTAGCCTCGCCATACCAACTTTCAGGTTGACCTGTTTTGAACATGTGTGGGCAAATACACGTTATTTTGCCATGTAGCCACAAAGCAGACCAGCTATGCTCTCACTATTCTAGTATGTTAGTACCTGATAACAGATGATTATCAATACCGATGTAGTTTCACTGTTAGTCACTCTACCATAGAAGGAAAATGAAGTACTCAATTTTCTCAGCACCTGGCTGTACTAATGCCACATGTTTTGCCGCACCAGTGATATCACATGCAACCGCTCTATAGAATAGTAAAAGTATTACCGACATAGCCCCCAAAATTAGCAAAACCATGCACTTTTTCATAAAACCACAAACTTTCCACATTAATAGTTCTCCTCATAACATCATGTAATTCTAGATATAGTGCCATTGCAAATCTGACCTTTTTGGTCATTTTTATACAGAAAATTTATCACTTCTGTCTATAACTCCCTGAGACTATTTTCTACCAAAAAGGTATATAAAGTGAAAATGTAAAAGATTAGAACTGCAACCTAAAGTAACTGCAAGGAGGTATTATACGTACCAGCTGAATTGCGCCTGTAAGGCATTTGGCAACAATTTTCTGATTATTCAAAATTCTTTATGGATGAAGGTATGTATTGCCTTACACATGAATTTACACCTTCATGTACCTCTTCTTGTAATTCCCATTTTTCTTAAATGTTTTTCGGTAAGGCCTTTCAAATTTTCAACATCTTCATCAGTAGAGTATCCTTCTGATTCAAACAGCTCTTCATATTGTGGAAGCTTTAGATTTCTTAGCCACTGTGCAACATCTTCCTATAGTAGTAAATACATTTTATTACTATATGATATGCTTTAACTGCACCCTCAGAGTCTGTACTTACAGGAACATTAGTTTCAATATCTGGGGTGGGTAATTTATTCACTTCCTTTTCCAACTTTAGCTGAAAACCTCTTTTTTCAATCCCGATAGCCTCAAAGTCCTGAAAAAGGAGTAAACATTTATGATGCAGAACAGCAATTGCAACAGTAACAATTTGGACATTCAAGATTCAGTTTTGTAAGGCAAAAGTGTAGGAAACCCACATGCCTGTTTAGTTATATATATATATATATATATAGCAAACTGTCAGTCAAACTGTTAATATGATTTTTTCAACTTTTCTCAATGTTATGGGATGCTATATTACCTTACAGCTTCCATTTAGAGCTCAACCCTTAAACATATTACAAGCACTGAAAATGCATTTTCCAGTAAACTAAATTTTATGCATGTTAAACAAACTTTGATAGTGCAAGGGCTGTTAAAGCCTACCTAAACCAAAACAGCCAAGGAATAAAATAATATGGTGAGTCATGACTGGTCCAGTGAGCAAAATAGTTGTAATATTGGCAGGCAGGTAACTTGGAATGCAATCATCATGGCTATTTGTCTGTGGGATAGACAGGAATACACTGTAGCTTAACTTTTCCTTACATCGGTGCCTTTAACACACCAGGAAGAACAAACAAAAGTATGTCAATTTAAAGCAACGATGTTTGAGGTTCCAAATGATGAGCATTTAAGTTTGTTTGTGTCCCATATAAGTACATACTTTGAATGGTGAGTAAAAAGTTCAACTTAAAAAAGTGTATGCAAAAAAATAGCCAGAAAGAAAAAATCTATACTGCCAGCTGGATGTGAACCCACAACCTCTTGCATGCAGGTACCACCTAGAATATAGCTAGGTTTTCAACATGCTGTAGAGAATGAATGGAAGCACACACATACACACTGTTGCAATACAAAACCCAACATGAGCACACACTTCACTTTATGCATTAATCATGTTAATATGCACAGAGAATGGCAGCAGCATGATGGATGGACAGACAGACAGAATTTCAGCTCTAACAAAACAGTCAGGTCACATAATTGTTTACCTGTTCTATTAGAGCTGCTGACTGTTCACAATATGGCCTATTATCATGCTAGCATTATGCTTGATGGTGGGTACCTTTGGTTGTAATACCTTAGTGACCATTGGTAGTTCACACGCTTTTATTGTTATAGCAATATGGACTACTTTTCATGTGATATGCATTGCTGGCTGACAATCGCCACAAATGTTATGCAAAACATCACCACTACCTGCAATTGATACATGAACTTACCTCCGTGGTCATCATTGCAACAAAGTCCATTTCAGTGTATCCTTCTTTTTCAAAGTTGTCTGCATAAAATTTCTGACAAACAAAGCACACACAAAAATCAATTATATTATGGATAATGGTATCCAGCCAAGCTATGAAGAAAAGGGTGCGGCCTTCAATAGCCTGGGTGTAAAAGTTGTGAAATCAAAGATGGCGGCCAAGAAATGGCTGCGATGATGCTACCGCCATCTTTGATTTCACTAGGGTTAGGCGATATTGACAATTTCCTCCCACAGTTATTGTGGAACTTATTATCACGATTATTTCAAATATCATGGTATATTGTAATGAACTACAGCAAGTACAATTAAAAACGGTTTACTCATTATATTTGCATGGGTGAACTTAAATTTGCTTACTAGCTACCACAACTGCAAGGAGTTTGGAAAAACTAGCCTAACTTAGGCCAACAGTTGTAAATTCCTTGTTTCCCATCCTAGCCAGACAAAAAAATTACCATGCGGGCGAGCAGCTATTATTTATTATTTAATATCAAGGGTAATGAAGGGAGCCCATTAACTCCAAATTGCTTTATTTTTCCTCTTAAATTCAGGAGAGCTAGATTCAAGGTTAGTTGTATTGTGAAAGATTTTACCAAGATTCAAACCTCTACAAGGTTAGATTTGAAGTATCACAGTGTTTCCAGAAAGGAATTTATGTATAGAGCTGCTAGTTTGCCATGCTTGTGGTGACACGTGCTAGCTAGTACTGTACTTACTAGCCTGACTCTGTACCATCAACTTTAACAGTACAAATTTTCCAAATGTTTCACACATTAATAACAGATTAAGAATGGGACTCGTGTTGATGTGCATCTCCAATGGCTACTTGAAGAGATTCATTGCTGTGATAGTTGCTACACGAAAGACTTCGAATACAATAATATATGTCACGTGTTACATATGCGCATGCATGTATCCTAATATATGTTACATCTCCCTTGTTGAGTATGCAATCGTACAGTTACAATAAATACGTGCATTTAAAATGTGTGTGCATGTCAGAGTTCAATAGTTTGTGTCAGTGTACCTTGCTGGCTTCCGAATTGTTCTCTGTGATCTGCGGAGTTATAAAGGGGGTGAAGGTACACTGTTTTGTCCTGCTGGTATTTCAGTCTCAGTGGCGTCAGCTTCATCACTAATACTGGCATCCTCTAGCCAGTCATCACAGCTGTGATCAGCTTGGTAGTGCCGTTTTGCATTCAGGCTACTAGGTGCTGGTTTTAGGTGCCGTCGGTTTCGTCGGTAACTTTGTCCTCCTGGAGTATTAACTATGTATGAGCTAGGCCCATCTTGACTGATGGCAATAACTGTTGCTGGTTCCATTTCCCTTTTGCTCTCATCATCGCTCTGTCTCCCACCGCTAATGGTCTTAGAGTTGCCGTGTGGCGGTCATAGTAATATTTTTGCTGTGTTTTCCTTTGTCTGAGTTCCTTATGTACAGCCTGTGGGTTGATGAGTTTTGGTTACAATAGTTTGGTTGTGGTTGGAAGCAGGGTCTTTGTCCTTCAGCCCATGAGCCTTTGTGCGGGTGATCCTAATGTGTCTGAGATGGGGGTATTTTGATATTCAAGTAGAGCTAAATATGGGTCCCGATTGTCTAGAATGGCTTTCTTAATCAGGTTTTTTGCTGTTTGGACTGCTTTATCTGCCATGCCATTGGACTGTGGGTAATGTGGACTTGCTGTTTGGTGCTCGAATCCATATTCTCGTGAGAGCTGTTTGAACATTGTACTAGAAAATTGTGGACCATTGTCTGTTATCAGTTTGTGTGGGACTCCATGTCTGGAGAACTGCGATTAGCAATGTGTAACAATTTGCTTGCTAGTGGTGCCGTTTTGGAGCAAGTTGATTTCAATAAAGCCTGAGTAATAATCAACCATAACTAGATACTTCTGGTTGTTGATTTCAAACAGGTCTGCACCAACTTGAGACCATGGCCTGGTTGGGATTTCATGTGCTATCATTGGTTCCTTTGTATTGCTTCGTTGGTGAGTACTGCAGATATGGCAGTTTGCAACGGTGTCTTGAATTTGGGCAGCCATCCCAGGCCAAAACATTACATCTCTGGCTCTTCTTTTGCATTTTTCCACCCCTAAGTGTGAGCTGTGAATATTGCATAACATTTCTTGCTGCATGCTGTTGGGAATTATAACTTTTTCACCTTTGAATATGATGTCATTGCAGACTGATAATTCGTCACGATAGTTCCTGACCAGTAAGGTAAGCATTTTTCTGGTACCTGTTGCTTTGTCTCTGGCCAACCTGTGGCAATCACTGATGCTAGTTTTTGTAGATGTGGGTCTTTTTTGGTTTCTTCTTTCAGTTGGTGTAACTTTGTATTGGAAATTGGCAGAGTTTGTAAAATGTTGATGTCAAATTCCTCTTCTATTGATTCTTCACACTCTGGTATGTATGCTCTTGATAGTATATCAGCTAAAACAAGTTCTTTGCCTGGCCAGTAGGTGACATTGAGTGAGTATTTTTGTGAGGTCATTATCATTTTCTGCAGTCTTAGTGGTGCTTGGTGGAGAGGTTTCTTTAGAATTGCTTCAAGAGGTTTGTGGTCACTTTCTATCTCAACATTAGGCATGCCATAAATGTAGTCGTGGAATTTTGTGCATCCGAATACTACAGTGAACAATTCTTTCTCAATCTGAGCGTATCGTTGTTGAGTGTCTGTAAGGGCTCTTGAAGCATATGCTATAGGATGGTTGTTTTGGAGAAGGACGGCACCCGGACCCTTGGAGCTGGCATCGACTGATAGTTTGACTGGCTGGCTGGGATTGAAGTAAGCAAGGACAGGAGCACTGCTGGCTAAATGTTTTAATGTTGAAAAACTTTGCAAATGTTCTTGGTGCCACTGCCATTCTGCATCCTTTTCTAGCAATGCTCTGAGAGGTGCTGCAGTCTGGGAGAGGTTGGGAATGAATTTGGCAAGATATGTGAGCATGCCGAGGAAACGTTTTAGAGCTTCTCTGCTCATTGGAGGTATCATTTCACTAATTGCTTGTGTTTTCTTGGGATCTGGTTTCAATCCGTCTTTAGTCAGGACATGTCCCAGGTAAGCGATTTCTTGTTTCTTAAATTGGCACTTAGTTTTGTTCAATTTCAGGTTTCGTAGGCGAGCTCTGTCAAGGACTTTAATTAGTCTAGAATCATGTTTGGCCTCGTTTGTTCCCCATACCAAAATGTCATCAACTACAACTTCTACACCTTCAATGTCTTCAAACATTTCACTACTTTTTGCTGCTTGGATCCCTACTTCATTTTAAAATTAATATCGTACAGTACGGTAGTACTGTATAGTAGGGATCATGCAGAACTGGGCTTTTCCAGCCAAAAATATCACCCTAAAACCAGCCTCAATTTCCCTTCATGACAACTTGGCAGTATTGGTTAGGTAGCCAAGCCCAAAAATGTCTTCAGACCAAGCCCAAAAATGTCTTCAAACCAACCCCAAATCCCTCCAAAAAGTTTCTATGGAATTTTAAAAATTTTCTATTCAACAGAATTTTATTTTGACTTCACAATGGATATAGCTACGGACTTGATTTCTTCACTGTTCAATGTGGCTTCATCCCGAAATATGCCTTATCACCAACCCCAGTATATACAAATACACACATCATGGTTTCCTTTGTACCCGGTTCTTTTTGCTGACAATGCAAGGTGTTCATTTATTTACAAAATATTCGCAATAGTGCCTTAGTGGCTTCCTGCTAATAATTTCTCGACTCTCTGTGCTGGCTTGTACATTAGTTTCTCATGTGTTTGAATGTAACTGATTGTTCCAGACAATTGGTGTAAGATAAGAACTCATTTTTAGCAAAGTAGAACAGGTAGGTGTTGATTAGTTGGCATGGTTTAATCGCTTGGATTTCTTTACAGGTATTTCATTCTATGAACACTGGCTAATTGTTTGTTTCTTGTGTGTTTGAGTTCAATTGACTGTACCAGATGATGAATGGATAAGAACTCATTCTTAGCAAAGTAGAACAAGCACGTTCTGATTAGTCTTATGTGTTTGAGTTCAACTGACTGTTCCAGACAATGGGTGGATAAGAACTACTGCCCTTCTCACCGTCCCTAGTGGGATAGCACTCACAGAGAATTAGTATCTTACCAAAGCAGAACAGGGACATGCTGATTATAGTTTGCACGGTTTTATTGCTATCGTTTCTTAACGCACTGCTTTGCTGTGTACGTCAGTTCTTTGTACTAAAGTATTTTATTCTATGAACCCTGATGTACTGGCCTGTATGCCCAGATTGGTTGCTTAGGGCACATGACCTGCAATGCTGACCAATGTATCTTGTACATGCAAGTTACCATCCAGAGCTATTAAGCCATTGTTTGATCAAGCTGTCAGAATTGTAATATCTTGCTCATCAGCACAGAATTTTCAATGCTTGCTCCTCAGAACTGTGGGATCTGTCAGATCTGTTAAACTAATTAATTTAACTAATAATTAATGCATGTGAGAGTGTGATTGCCTTGCCAGGGCTCCAGCTGCTTTAAAATTTCTTGGTACCCCTGCATCTAGGCCTCTTATATATTTCCTACACACTTGTCTTAAACCATGAGGCATATAAATCAATCAATTAAATCAATTGTTATAGGCTATCAGTACACCAATCTATGTGCAAATGACAATTTATGTTAAACAAAATAATTGATGGTGCCTTCTTCGACTGACTTGCCATAGCTACATCAATTCATCTTTATGAAACAAACTAGTTACGTAGGTTGATCACCAGTTCTATAAAAAGAACCGAAACAAGAATAAGAAAAATTAGGAATTTTAAACTAGAATAGGGATCAACTAGAATATGGTGCACCAAAGAAAGTACTGAAACAAGTTTGAGTTAGTGTAATGACAACAAATTACTGCAATACAAAAAGAAGTGAATATCCCTACTGTGCATTTCAATTACGGAATCTCCACAGCACAGTATGGATATTCACTTCTTTTTGTGTTGCAGTAATTTGCTGTCATAATATACTAACTCAAACTTGTTTCGGTACTTTTTATTGGTGCACTATATTCTAGCTGATCCCTACTCTGGTTTAAAACTCCTATTTTTCTTATACTTGTACTAGTAAAGCTATAGGAATAGAAGAATAATAGACTAATCATAAGAAAGTCAAACAAACCTATGAGTGCAACTATGAAATGACATTTAATATAGCTACCAACTAAACAGAAGAATATTTATAATCAAAACATCAAACAAGTGAGTACAACAAGGAATTTCTCAGTAGTACAATGGATAATTTTATCTGCATAACATGGTATACCATACCTATGTAGCTGCCAATACTGCCACTTCATTATACAGTATGATCTGGCTTTCAAATGTAATTATGCATTACTACTTCTATTACCACAAAACTACATAACTTACGTCACATTTTGTTTCACGCAGCCATTCCTTCACTTCGGGACGTAGCTCTACATAAGGATGTAAGTCATCCACAATGTGGTCTGTAAAATCGTAAGGAGGAATGAGCTCAATAGGATCAGTACTAGGTCTTCTTTTAATGCATCTCCGAAGCAATCCAACAAACTTATGCCATAAACCAATGAAGTAATCAATCCAGTTTTGTGATTTAATGTCTTTGGGATTTGCTTCCTCTCTAGTACCCCACTTTTCATTGTTGATATTGCAAACAGAGTAGATTATTAAAAACAAATAAGCAGATGGTAAACAAATCCAGTACCAGAACATATGAAACACACAATAGAATTCACTGATGTGGAAAACTCCAGCTATAACAAATATTAGAATTATTGTACTAGTGAAGACAGCACTGATGTCCACCGGAAATTGAAAATTGCTTACAGTATCGTTTTGATGTTTATAAGGATTTCCATCGACAACAGAATTAATTGAGTTTGTAACAATTCCTGAAATGACCACCGCCATTATTATGGAAAATATGAAAGTTAAAAACTTAGCCACCATTAGTTGGGTCTTCTCTGTAGCATACAAACACAATGCACCAAATGACACGCTGACTATGCTCAACACCACAACCAGAGCTATGTCATCTAAATGTACATGAACAGCCTTTAACCCAATAACAATCAGTATGATTACAGTAGCAGGAGATATCAAGGTTGAAAACACTATTAACAACTGGTAAAACATATACAGTATGGTGACAGAGTCATTGTTTTTGGTAATACTTGTAGAATTGCCAATCACCAATGATATGTTTGCCAAAGTTGAGGTTATCCATCTTCGACGCTGCTTATACAATTCTTCAAAAGATTCTGGACAATAAGTTCTGTCTTGTGATACAGCTGAGTACTCTAATCGCCATCCCTTCTGAATCAGTAGCGTACACAACCATCTATCTTCTCCCATGTCTTTGGTTATGAAGTCATAGCCATTTTCTACACTAGTGCCAAAGGTATCCAATACTTGTTCTAAAGCACTAATCCTAAACACACTAAAACATCCTGGACAACAAAGCACGGTCCCCAGGATATGCTCAGCTGCTTTTTGGAGCCAGTGACCAATGGCATAGTCAAATATTTGGTACCAAACAACTGGGCCACTTCCCAGCGGATGTGTCCTAGCACACACTGCACCAACCCCATCATCACGGGCAAGAATATCAAGAAGGGCTATCACAGAGCCATCGGTAAAATCAATATCAGCATCAGTGGTAAGAATAAAAGCTTTCTCTTTCATAATATCTGCATTGTCTTTTTTCATTCGATAGTTAATGATATAATTCATATACATTACTTGGCTCCACCGCTTTTTTCTTTTGACTTTACTGTTGTCTTTTAAATGAATGTAGAAGGGCATCTCATTTCCTTCGAGTTCATATCTTAATTGTATTCCATAAGGTGTTATAAGTTTAAGCTTATTATCTGGCTTAATACCAAGAGTACTTTCAAGCAAGCCAAGCAGCTGCATAACCCATTTATTAATGTGCTCGTCACTACATGCATTATCAAAGAAGATGTGAGATTCATATTTGTGATTTCTTTTATTCTGCTCGGCAATAGACATAGCAATGCGATTGATGGACTTCAACAGTTGCTTCATCTCAACTTCATTTTCATGGTACATTGTAGAGCAGATAAAAACATAATTATTTTTGGAAAGTTGACTAATCCTTTGCTGAATGACATTGTTGTACTTTGAAGAATATCCAGTTATTGCAGTTTTCCTGTTTAACACCAAATGCTGTTCCAGAAAGACACTGTTGTAACGTGGCATCCAAAACAAATCTGCGTCATTAGTTAAAACATTGTCAGAGTTTTGAAATATGTGATAGCTGAATGCTAAATATTGTGAAATCCAAAGCAAGGAAGCTACTACCAGAACAAACCATTCGATTTTCCAGTCAACCAAGTACTCACCAACAAACGGAAACACCCCATCTATTTCTACACACCACCCAAATGATATCGGTGTGGAGAGCAGCATTGGAATAAGAAATGCCCATGACTGTAAGGCACTAGCAATCCACGCAAAAACAAAGGCTACAAAACTAACCAGTACATGTGTTAGAAATGTGCTCAGTTCATGACCATGCCAAACAAAATTATGAGAATGTAATGTGGTGATATTAAAATCCAATATAAGACTTGCATAGAAGTAAGACACAATTGGAATAAGAAATATTCGTAAAGTACTGGTCAATAAACCTACAGGAAAGAACAGAACATGTAATTAGCCACTAATATGACCTATAGTAAACTTATGAGTTGCTAAAGTCATCACAACAGCAGAAACCAGTTTACCATCAAATTATATAATATTAAAACCTTGCTGCTTGCATATCAGGCACGTATACACAGTCAGTTAACTTGCTTTATAAAGGTATCTTGAAACATGCTTGTATGGTTGGTTTTTATATTATAACTCATTGATATTTAAACAGATTTCTATTACCAAAGGTTTGTAATAGTAATAATAACTTTACAGTGCATGGCATGGTACAAATACAGTAAACAGATGGGTAGTTATATAATCTAATCCAAAACAGCCAAGCTGTAAAAAAAGTGTGCGGCCCTCAAAAAGGCTATGGTGAAAAAGATGTGAAATCCAAGGTGGCGGCCAAGAAATGGCTGTGATGGTAGGTTAATGGTAAAAATTTTAATAATGACAATTCAGGTGAATTTTGTGCCAAGACCAAGTGGCACAAAAATTCACCTGAATTGTTGTTATTAAAATTTTTACCATTAACCTACCATCACAGCCATTTCTTGGCCGCCACCTTGGATTTCACATCTTTTTCACCATAGCCTTTTTGAGGGCCACACACTTTTTTTACAGCTTGGCTGTTTTGGATTAGATTTCATTTCTTTTTGTATTTGTATACCCCAAAGCCGGCCATATTGGGACTTTTTTAACCTATCTTTTTTTCTTTACCACAGGAAGAAGAAAAGATGAAATAGACGTACTTTAAATATTTTATCAGTAAATGTACAAATTATATATATATAATACATATATTGATTACAGAAATCTCCATGGTAGTTTCTTTGTAACTGAACACTCTACAAGGTGACTTCTTCTAATTGCTCTCTCTACAGGGTGAATTGTTTGTAGCTGAACGATCTACAAGGTAACTTCTTCTAGCTGATCTCTCTACAGGGTGATTTATTTGTAGCTGAATTCTGTACAGGTGATTTGTTTGCAGCTGAGCTCTTTACAGAATGGTTTCTTTGTAGCTGAACGATCTACAAGGTAACTTCTTCTAGCTGATCTTTCTACAGGGCAATTTGTTTGTGGCAGAATTTTATACAGGGTGATTTCTTTGCAGCTGAATTCTCTACATGGTGGTTTCTTTGTAGATGAACTCTCTACAAGGTAACTTTTCTAGCTGATGTCTCTACAAGGTCACTAGTTTGTAGCTGAACTCTCTACATGGTGGTTTCTTTGTAACTGAACTTTCTACAAGGTGACTTCTTCTAGCTGATCTTTCTACAGGGTGATTTGTTTGTAGCTGAACTCACTACAAGGTAACTTCTTCTAGCTGATCTCTCTACAGGGAGATTTGTTTGTAGCTGAACTCTCTACAAGATAACTTCTTCTAGCTGATCTCTCTATAGGGTGATTTGTTTGTAGCTGAACTCTCTACAGGTGATTTGTTTGCAGCTGAATTCTCTACATGATGGTTTCTTTGTAGCTGAACTGTCTACAAGGTAACTTCTTCTAGCTGAACTATCTCTTTCCGTAGTTGAACTCCCTACAAGGTAACTTCTTCTAGCTGATCTATCTACAGAATAAATTGTTTGTTACTGAACTCTCTACAGGGTGATTTCTGTGTAGCTGATCTCTATACAGGTTACTTGTTTCTAGCTGATCTCTTGAATTCTCTTCAGGGTGACTGCTCTATTAGGATGACTGCTCTATTAGAGTATCTCAATTTCGCACTTGCTACACCAAATTAGATTTTGTGTTATAACTCTGTGGCTTTAAGTCTGATTCTTCTACACCATTGAAGAGCCTTTCTAAGATAAATACTCCATCTGTACAGCGATTTTCAAAGCATTACCCCAATGGTTTTTCTGGTAGGCGTAACAAGTAATCGGTTTTTAATAGCTAATCTCGATTGCATAATTGTTACACACTGTTGGTTTTTTCATTGTATCTTCCTGGTTTTTAACTCGATTTCTTTCAAACCACAAAAGGTTAGAGGATCAATAGTTAACCTATTCACCCACCGATTTTCAGCTTCTTCCCGTAAGCAGTTTACCCTGTAGGCGTGACAACATATTAGTATTATTTTTCGTGAATAATTGCTAATAACTCTTTGCTGTTTATCATATTCCAGCCAAAGTTGGTACCGAGATACGCCTTTATACCCTCCTTCTGCGTGCCAAATTTCAAGGTAATCGGATATAGCGTTCACGTTTTATGGCAGTTTTTGTAAGTGTGCGAAAAGAGGAAGAAAAAAACGAAGAAACTAAGCTAATTTTTGGAAGTTGCATATCTCGGAAACGCCTGAAGCGATTTTGCTCAAATTTGGTATGTGGGGTACTGAAGTTGGAGGGCGTGTCCACAGCAAAAATCGTCTTGTTTCATCAAGGCAGCACAGAGCTACGGAGGTGCGAAAATTGCATTTTCGTTCTTCCTGTCAATATATTCACGGGTGTTGCGCGCTGGCTTTTTGGGCCACATGACACACTACCATGTGTCTTGATGTGCAAGAAATTTCAGCTAGTTTGCATAAGTGGTTTAGCCAGTAGTCATAGCAATAAATTGCAGCAATGTCGACTGCTCTATTAGAGTATCTCAATCACATGACTCTTGTATGCTTGGTATATGTGACTGGATCTGTGAAACCCCGACACAATAGTGCATTTTTTTGAATTCTTGTTTATTACATATTTGTAATCTACTTAGCCAAGTGTACCTTCTGGCAAGGTTTCAGCCTCATGTGCCAATAACTTTCGGAGTTACAGCCCTACAAAGTAGCAACAACAGAAAAATCGATTTCTACAGCAAGTATAGGAAAAATAAATTATAGGTGCTTACTAAAACGGTTGTAACTTACGAACGGATTGACGTACTGAGCTGAAATTTTCACTATTGTGTTTGCCATGGATAGGGGAATCATTTACTGGGTAAGTTTGTCCTGCTGTTACCCTTCTTAACTGCATACAAAGGCAAAATTCGTGAAGAAAAATCTATCGCATACGATTGCTTCGACGTGATGTAAACAAACGCTCATAACTTGCGTATCCTTGAGTCTACTGCAACGAAACAAAGATTTTTCAACTCTTCTTGAGTAGGCAAATAAGATGATATCCAGGTTTTTGTTGGTAGTCCCTTCTTTCACTAAGAGGCATTCAAAAAATTTACAAATTTTTTCAACAATATATACGCAAATATTTCACCCATTGTTTTCAATGCTGGAAATTTAGGCTTGCACTATTGTGTCGGTTTTCGCAGATCTGGTCACATATAACCTGTAAAATTATTTTTTGTAGTACTTCGATATAGCATACATTTTTCTGAGCATTTCTAATACAATGTACATAGAATGTCAGAATTTCCGAGGATAGGTGAAATTAAATTCTAAGTAGCAAACTAGAACTTCCATTTATAAAGTAGAAATTACGTGAGGTGAACAACTGACAGCAGTGGTAGAGTGGTAAAAGGTTTAGGCATTCAAGTATGAAGCTCTAACCCTAAATAAGATTTTTTCATTTATGTGTTACTTTATACCTCCCAGAGACTGTTCTATTAGGGTATCTTGATTGCACACATTTGGTTTTTACTCTGTATCTCTAAACTAATACCACCTCCTAACTCATACCATCTCATAGCTAATACCATCTACATGCCATCTTCTTTGATTTTCTTCCTTTTTCAGGTGTCAAAGGAGTGTGGCGCCTGACTATACATTGGGCAGCCTGCAGTTTGAATCCTGGAGTTGGAAGCTCTTTGACACCCACTTTCTGTTTCACCTTATTGGTAACTATGTGACATTGTGGTACAGGATTTTTTAAAGGTGGTGAAATTTCACAGTAGCTGAAAATGATTAATAATGGCCAATTTACCTTTTAGTAATTGATAGTTCAGATGCAAAATTTATTTTAAATGTTGGGTGCAAATATCAAAACATTAAATTAAATATCAAAATTAATGTCCTACACTATACAATAACTTTAAGCTAAAATAGTACCTGAACTTATACCACCTTTAAGTGCACACGTTAGTAAAACAGTTGAAGCACAACTGCACACACCACCCACAGGTACAAACTACCTGCATGGCGCCAGTAATTTTATAATACATGCACACAGAGACAAATATAATGGTAAGATATTTGCCATACAAATAGCATAAATGTCAAACCATAGGTCAGACATAATGTCCTAGTTATCAAAGGAATATAGATTACCTGTTTGGCTTATGGTACTGCTAATCATATCTGTCCTTTGGTCGCTAGGAGATTTACACTGTTACAACTCAAGGAGTGACCATGAATGTACTTGGCTAATTAGCAGAAGACATATAGCCCAGTGACCATTGTTCCCTTAACAATCATGTTTACACTAGGGGTGAACCAATCTGAAACAGGATTTTGATGATGCACCGATAAAATGTAGCAGATAAGGACTGATATCGTTGCTATTGTACACATCATTGTTAACTTTAGAATAATTGTTTCATTAACATTAATGGTGATGTACATTAAAGTTATTCATTTCTTAACAGTGGTATTGCTGCATTCTCTGGGGTTAACCTCCTCCTCTTCTCATCGCCAACATCCCCAAAGACAGCCAATAATATTACAGAGGGTGGCTAACCATTTGGCGTGGAAAAGCAATTAGCACCTTACGTGAGCATTGTATAGCATTAAATAGAAGTAATTGATTAGTAGGATAACTGGCAGACATTTTAATAGTAAACTTACCTAACCCTGATCGGAATTTCTAGTTTAAGCTATGCTAGTAATGAGGATAAATAGTAAACTTATAGTTTGGCAACATAAGTTTGTTATTAGAGCTGGACGATATACTGGTATTGTTAGTAATCTGTGATATTTAAGTCATAATGGTTTTGATATCGCCTGTTTTTTTTTTAATACCACCATACCGTCTGGGCACTATGGCCTCCCTGTGGGCTTGTTCCATCCCATATTTAGAAGGTAACCAGACATATCATGTGACAATGTTTGTAGGCAGGTGTTGATGTAGTCGGCTAACCAAACAATGTAAACAAGTTTGTTTGTGGTAATTTGTACCTGAGGTTTGCTGACCTAATATGGGTATTTGGTGCTTTGTTGAGGTAAATGGCAGTTACTTTAATACTAATGGCTTTTACATTAATACCGCAATATTTAGTAATACCGTGATACTTTTTATAGAAGGTATACCGTTGCTATTTTTCAATACCACCCAGCACTATTTGCTATTATGTAAAATATGATCGATGCGTGTGCATTTATAAACCATTCCCAGGCCGTTGCTGGATCTTCTTAATGTAGCTGCCGTTGAGAGAATATAACTATATTTGCAGCAAAAAACCTGACTTGTTTGCACAACTCCCAATTTTTTTTTTTTTAGTTTCTCAGCATTATCTGTAGTATCCAAGGAATGGATCGCCAAAGTAAAATTTTAGCCTTCTGTGGTGAGTTTTGGAATTATAGCACTAGACAGTAGGAAGAGCAAGATAATCAATTTGTACAGCAACTATACTGAAAATAACCTATAGGCACTTACATTCGCAGCCACTGCATGCAAGGAGTATTCATCAACTTCATCGCCTACCAGCTACAAAGACTGTGAAACCTGTTCCTCTGAAGGACATTGATTTCAGATCAAGAAATGCACATCTGTAATAGAACCACCAAAGTGAATGAAAATCAGTGCTAAAACAATTTCACGTCTCAAGTTGATTGATTTGACAGAGACAGACCATGATGAGTTTTATCAGAAACTTAGCTTACTTCTGCACCGTCCTAAATATACTGTCAATCCATCAGCTGTACAATGAGCCATTCAAACCAAAGTCGACCACCAAGCAGCTTCCACTAGGAATTCATAAAAAGGAAAAAGAGACTGTATCACTGGAGGAAGTTATTGTCCACGCAAGGTTATTGAAGAGTACCTACAAAGTAACACAGCAAGAAGCTTTGAATTTAGAGCATCTCACTAAACTACAGTCAAAATGCTGTTTGTGCATGGGGAAACTACAGAGCTGGTAGAATAACTTCCAGTAATTTCAATTGAGTACCAGTTCAACTAAACCTACAATATCCCTTGTAAAGAAGTTGTGCTACCTAGAAGTATTAAATTCTCCTCTGCTTCAACTACTTGGGGATGTGAACATGGATCAGATGCTATCCAAGACTTCTTAGATAGCTGTACTGTGGAGCATGTTGCTGTAGAGTTTTCCAGGTGTGGCTTAACTGTAAATGTTGTATACCCCTTTTGGAAGCAAGTCCAGATGGCATTGTTTCATGCTCATGTTATGGCAAAATACTAGTAGAAGTAAAATGTCCATACAGATGCAGTTGCCAACATTTGTATGAAGTTGCTGTCCATGCAAAAGACTTCTATTTATGGGAAACTGATGGGACACTAGCACTAGACTGAAAGCACAGCTACTACTGTCAAGTGCAATACCAAATGAATGTTGTGGTATTGGCATATGTTACTATTTTTGTTGTCTGGTCACCTGAGCAATTGTGTGTAGAAGAAATGATAACTTTTTTCAACAACATATAAATGAGATAGACAGCTTTATAACCAATTACCAATGTTGTGTTCTCCGAGGTCATTGGTTGCTGGTTCACCAGAAATGAGCCTTATTTACTGTTACGCATGTGCCCCTTGAGGAAGTGACTAACAGCAACAGTATCCATCCCCAATACCGGATTTAGATGTATTTTGTGTTTGCAAGAAACCAGATGATAGGAACAAAAGTGAAAATGAGAACTGTATGAGTGGAAAGTGGCTCCACTTGAACTGTTTAAACATCAAACGAGTGTACAAGGGTGACTGGTTTTGCTTGGATTGCAAGAAAAAACTAAAAAATAATTTAGTGAGTATAAATTATTATGTATTGTACTAAAAGTGATTATTCTACAGGTACAATTGACAGGCAAAGATTTACAAGTGTACAGCATACAATAATCACTTCATCGGCCACTGTTATATCACTACTATCATTGTTGTTTATAATAAATGTGATTGGCAGAATACCTTCAATAATACTGTACTTTTGTTTAACCATTCCACCAATCATTCTCTCCATGTGTATCCTTACTCTTGCCAGTTCCCCACTTCTTTTGAGCTAAGCTGTGCTTTTCCTTAGGGACTGCACTTTAGCCTGAAACTGTCCAACTAGTTCCATGATGTTAAATCCCCTATCAACTAGTACAACATCTACTGGCAACAACTTGCCCACTTTCCTGCATGATGACCTTATCTGACACCCTTCCCCCTCAAGCTTGTGATACATATATAGGAAACTGTTCCTTGGGATCACACCAATCTTATAATTTGACCGTGTCTGTGACTGTGCAAATTAGTAGCCCTCTCAATGAAAACATCCATGCACTCTATAATAACTACTGCTGAGGGAAAACTATCACGGATTTGAGTCTACCCAATAAAAACTTGTGTATTTTTTCTTTGTAGCATGCGTAAGTTTATAATTTCTTTTAAATTTCAATTTTCTCAATATGCATGTTTGTGCGAACAAGTCGGGTTTTGCTGAGACAGTCACATATACTACATGATCAATATCGATTATATTGGTAGCCAGTTATCCTATACCAATATAGGCAAATACTGGCCGATAAACTCTAAACTGATAAGCCGATGAATGTATTGGTGCACCTCTAGTTACAACTGAAGTGGGAAAAGTAGAATTTTAGGAAAGCAGGAATGGGAAGGGAACAGGAACAACCAACGGAAAATGTCTGATAAAGGTCATCACATCAATACACCGCTTGGATTTAACGCTTCTTTGCAGCATTGTTGAATCCTTACGCTAAAACAATCGAAACACTCTAATAGAGCAGTCACTTGCAAATAGAGCAGTCAAAATGTTTTGTTAACTATCCACCAGGGACCTGCATTGAAAGCCTGTGAATTGACAGACTATAGCGCATAGATTAGGCATATAGACTAGTTAAGTTCTCAACACTGAAAATTAGTTATTCCCTCAAAACCATGTACATTTAGCGCATAAACATCACACAGTGCATAAATGTTTTAAGACTCATCCATTAAGGTTTGCAACATAAATAATGTATATAGATACAAGAAGTTGCACCTGTAATCTCAGGATAATTAATGAAAGTTTATATTTTCAAATGTATTAAGAACTTGGCTAATTCACAGGCTTTCAATGCAGGTCCCTGGTGGTATAGTTCACAAGACATTCTTGACTTCTCTGCAGGTGATTGCTCTATTAGAGTGTTTCGATCGTATCAGTGCATGATGCTGCAAAGAAGGGTTGTGCTGTAAAATCCAACTGATATATTGACATGATGACCTTTATCAGGCATTTTCCATTGGTTGCTCCCATTCCTATTCCCGTTTTCCTAAAATTCTACTTATTCACTAAAGAGTCCTGCCATGCTCTACTATCCATTCAAAAATATGGATGGTAGGGGTCAACTACAAAATTATATAGTAGTTGTACTGGCAAAAAATGAGCTTGATACTAAGGCCATTGTTATGTACTGCTATGTGAGTACACTTTATCCAAAAGATGCATTTGAACGTTACAATAAATCACATCATTATGCATAGTGCTGGACATCATAACATTTCAAAAGTTGTTCTCTGTGTTTGTGATTTCATAACTTTGTGTGGGTTTGGTCTATGTTATGAAATTTGGACAGATGGTGCATGTAATCATTGTGGTTACAAGTTGAAGCGACATCAATGTGAACTTTTTGCACAATGATGTAATAACCAATTAGATTCAGTATTTTATATTGTTCACTTTTTTCTCCATGTAGGTGCAAGCCACAAATCTGAAACTTTGTGAGAATGGAGTACAGTATTAGCTCTAATTTTCCATAGACCATGATATCACTTTTTATGTCGATGTTATTGTGAATTGAACGATATAAAAGGTCACTTTTTCTCAGCATGTGATACAACAATGACAATGAAACTTGGTACACAAACATAATAAAACATGTACAAGAAATACATAGACCAAATTTTTCAGAATCAAATTTAGTCAAAAGTTAAAACAGAGGACGGCTTTAACCTTTAGAGCCACAAGGTTTATACCAAACAGGCTGAGCTATAGGGTCAGATTACTTGGTCTTCATAACTCCATTAGCCTTAAACAATATGTCAAAAGAAAGCTTAGTTGTTAAGCCACTAAATAACTACTGTAACAATAGAGGCTTACTTGTTATAAAGCAATGAAGAACAACAACTGGTTTTATCACAATGTCACATTCCCGCCATGTTTACTAGCATTTGAATCACATGATTTATATATGGTCTTACTCACTCTTGAACAACGAATCAGCTAGCAGTTATTTGGAGTGAATGGGATCAACTGGCAACGAGTTATGGATCATTTTCTAAAGGATTTGCGTTCTTATAAACTAGAATTTATTTCATTTTGGTACTCATGCTTTCATTGTAGGGTAACATTGGTAAATCCCTAAGTATCATTTTAATCCTTATTACATCACAAGTATATTACGTATCCATAGCATAAATACTTATAAAAATACAGCATTTTGTTTACAACCATGCATAGCAGACAATTAAATTATATAGCACTTCACATTTTTGGAAAGTTATGATGTCCAGCACTATACAAACTAAGACTTTAAGACTTCAATGGCGTGTTGCACACTAATATCTATATTGCCACATGCTGGTAACCTGGCACATCAAAAACTGAGTGACTGGTGTCAGTTTTGATGAGGAAAAAGGTAAAAAAGTTGGGGGGCTAAAAGTATTTGAGCTGACACTGTACAGAAGCTGGAGGCTTGTTCATGGTTGCAGTGATCACAACAGTTAGTGAAGCACACTCAGCATACTCCTTTTAGGAGAGATGGGGCGTGTCCCCCAGAAATTTTAGAAAATAGGTGCTACAGAATTGAATCTGGTGGCACTTTTTGCAAAAGTATTGTCAATTAAACTCTTTCAGGTTCAGCATACGTACAATGAATCCTTCCACTATGATATATAGTTGCCAGTTTGGAAACCACACTGCGATATTTAATCACATGATACAATCGTGTCATCACACGAGGTTATTATTGGAGGAGCTCTGCCCCTCTCATCAGAATGTTGGGGAGCTCCAGCTCCCCCCCTTCCCTTGCATTGCCACTGAATGTCGGTTAAACTTGTTGTAATAATACTGGAATTTCTGTTCTGCCTGAACATCTACATAGTCCTCATGGAAATGGCATATCAAGATGTTTCCCATTTTTATAAAGTTACCTACAGGTTCTTTAAAATTCCACATACACAAAAGATATTATTCAGAATCTGGAATAAGTTTTGAGTGGCACAATTGGGCACTTCACAAATGTGACCTGCTGAGCAAAAACCAGCTGTTTCGCACATTATTCGAATTCTATTTTATTGCTTCTCTGTTATCTATAGTAACAAAGGAGTAGACAGGTGGACAGCCAAAGTTTTAGCTCTTTGTGATGAATAGTCTTGGAGTTACAGCACTAGACAGTTGGAACAGGAATAAACTTGATTTGTACAGCAACCATATGGCAAATAAATCACAAGCAATCATTTAATTGATCATAACTCATGACTAAAACAAGCTACAAAGATCAGTCTGTTCACCATGAACTGGCACATTGATCATTGCATAGTGTCTTCCCTGTACATCTCCAAGTGGACAAAGAAGAAGGCCATACCAACAATGAATAAACTTTCTTTCTACTGCATCATAAATAGGCACCCATAACTGACGTACCAAGTGCTATACAAACACGAAGCAAAGATTTCCTTACCCCCCATGAACAGGAAAATCAGATAGTGAAAAGGTTTTATTGATTTGAGCTTTGTTTCAGTACACACTGCAGTGATTAAAATGTGCATAAAATTTTATGTAGCACGCATATTTTTATCCAGTTTATTTCAATACATTTTTATATAACAAAATAGAATTTTGCGAAAACAGCTGGTTTTTAGCTCAGCGGGTCACACATAATAAAGTATCTGAGTATGATATGAGCTTGCCTGGGCAGGTTGATTTATGCATTACTTAGAGGTTTCAAGCCTTGTGAAGGGCCTGGTTTGGCAAGAATCAGTGGTTTACTGGTGGATGGCCTGATAATGTTGGCCAAACAATTTTTCTGTTGATTTTGCTGCATATCAGCCAAAAAGGAGCCAGCACAGCCCTGTAATCTCATGTATGGATTTCTATCGTGGTCTGCCTCCATTTTGAAGTCTATCTCTTGCCCACCCCGCCACCCCCACCCTCACCCTCCTCCCCTTTGTGAGCACTCGTGATACTATTTTGCTCATCCAAGTTCTCAAATTATCTTATTTGACAGGAAACTCTACAAGTACTAGAAGTGCCCGGGTCTGATAGAAATGGATCGATTCATCTCTTATGTAAATTTCATACATGTGCTTGCTATCCATGGCAAGTTATGCTGACTTGAATGCTTTAAAACCATTTATCTCAAAACTTCTCACATGTAATTTGGAACATTTTTCCAACATATATTCACTTTTAAATGCTATCGATTCAAAAAGAGTTGCTGTCATTTAACAACCACAACTTCAAAACCTGCTCAAGTTATTCGCATGACTTGTAAGACTAACCTGGCATAAATATAATCCAATAACTGGTAATCAAGTAGCTATACAAATGTATTATGCAGTTTTGATCATGTGCTATCCATTTTTGACTCATGTGACCACTTTTGACTATTGATTCGTGCAATGTCTATGATTACCACAATCACGAAGGATACAAATATACATGTTTCGCTAACAAACCAACTAAACTCTTATTAAAGCACACTGCACATGCGTACACCATCACAGGATATATACGTAATCTTACAATATTACATAACATATTACACAGTCTGTCACAACTCGTACAACTTGTTCAATTGTGCACCTTTTGTAGCACTGTAACATTTCAATCATTGTTATTTATCTTTTTCAATAACCTAGCTAAACCAAAAAAGTCAATATTTTAAAAGGACATCTACCAAAGGATGTTCAATTTCAGCTAGCTGCCAAAAGTATTGTTTGATGTGTGTGAAAGAACCATGCACCTACTATATACATGTAACACAATTACAATATACTCTTCCATGTGGGTGAGCATAACAAACCTCAGATTTATTATGTATCACAAGATAATACATTTACAGCAGCTATGTAGTTATAGAAGTCATTCTTTACAGATAGAAGCCATTTCTTTACACCACTAATCACTGCACCTACTGATATTACACAAATAGAGATCTTACTTACTAATATACTAGAGAAAAATGACACAGAAATGCTGCCTTGACCATTAAAGATACCATACTAAAACCACAAATTAACCTTGTCCTACTGAATGTCTTCTTTACTATTACACAAAACAGCTCACAGCATGTTTACCATCTCAGCATATTTTGCCCTATATATGGCTGCCACATGTTTTTCTTAGAATTGTAATAATGTTTTAATCCACAGCCAGCCACAAGAATAATTCCCTGAAACCTGTGAGTACCAGCCTACACACATTTTTCCAAGAAATACTATTAATAAAAATATAGACAATGGTCAGTGATCTGATCTGACCACAACAACACAAACAGGATGTTCCATCCTATAACTACACTATAAACAACTAACATAAAAGTTACAGAGGATAAATATTTCCCCTTGAAATTTGCAGCTTGATTAAAATGACATTGCTTGAGTATTATAAATGCATAAAACATCGAAAAATTGCACTCCTCAAAATTTTGGATACATGGTGGCAATTTGTAAAAAAATCCCCCTCCCCTCTCCTCCCCCACAAAAATTCAATATACCGACTAGATGTATGTACCTGCTTTAAGTCTAGCTGAACAAGGTCGAGTCTCACCATATGATTTTGATACCTTTTGCTGTATCCACCCAGACCATACAAAAGAAATCAACACTAGTGAAAGAACCATTATAATCACTGTGATGACAGGCTTTGTTAATGCTTTTTCTTGCAGTGAGAGAGCTGGAATTGCTGCTACCACTACACCTAATTGTACAAGAAATCCCAAAATCTCAAAAAATGTCAACAACTTTCTAATGCATTTGTTTGAAGTCTGCTGTTCATTGTTCTGTCCATCGTTGTGCTCTTCATCATTTCCTTCTGACAAATTCTGATAATTATCACGAGTTCGTGGACACAGCTTCCGTAGTTTACCCACAATCAAATAGTACCCAATTGGAAAGGAGAAACATCCATTTAGTAGTAAGATAGTTAGTGAGGGTGGAAGTCTGCAGGCAACCCCAAAAACAAATCCACAAAGTGCAGCAACTTCAATAAGTGTTGTTACAAAGCCCTACAAGCATGAAAGAATATTCATACAAAATGTTATTGATAGACACAATATAGGAGACATAGTATACTCAAATACATACACATTGCTGGTTAGATGAAGTTGTGGATATTTTCCTTGTGAATTTTCAGTGTCTGGCCAGCAACTATGTGCAAACTTTCTTCCTCAGATCTTTGAAATTACTTAGCAATGCAAAATTTTGTATATACCCTGAAAACAATTATAATCCACTGGTATATGGATATCAAAATTTATGTATCCTATAATGCATATATCTACAGGATACCATTATATCATGTGACCAGCTAGCTACATTGTCTTATGGAACACTAGGAAAATTTGGACATATAAAACATGCATGGGCATAAGATATTGTGGTTTGAAATTTCAAATTTGGCCTAAAATTACTTGGCAACAAAAGCACCTTTATTTATTTACTAGCTAACTTTTCTCGTAGTGCTGCACAGTCTTCATCTTAGTGCTCACTACATTAACGCATAAATAATAGCTATCTTCACTGTGGAAACGACTGTGGGTAGTTGTAGCTTGTGATTCAGGAGTTCTCAAATCTCGGGTTTATATGTACATAGAATAGCTATAACCTGAGAACTGGGTAACTCCAGTACTGCCGGCACATCTACTTACCCAAAAGACTGCATCCTTACTAGGCAGAGGAAATTTCTTAGTCGTTTTCCCAATTACTCCCCAAAACAAGCATCGAAAAAAGCTGATCACCTCTGGGATTAACATCAGGAATACTAGCTGGATAAATAGTACAGATCTCGCATTGGAGCTCGCATTTGAGAGATGAAACATTCTTCCGGTGATATTGACCAGGGAAACTTTGCTCAAAACAGTCGCCGTCAAAAGACATAATGCCACGATACACAACGAAATCCATTTTATAACGCGATGGATAAGCGATTTCTGTGGCGGATCTTCCTCATTCCTACAAAACGTTTCTCGCAATGTCTGACTTTGCTCCTGATATGACAACGGGGCGGCGCTCAGCTCCACTTGGTTGAGTGATCGATTGATTTGGTCATCCGCGTGTGAACGTCTCACCGCCATGATCTACTGAAAACGAACGGAAACTGAATCGAACCTATGATCGAACTAGCCGGCTGCGCGCCCCGTTTTCGTTTTTTTTTTACAGGTGGCAATAGCAATGGCCAATAGCCATTGGGATTGCGCGCCTAATAAAATTTACTGATTTTTGCGGAATTCCGCATTTCTACCGACATGGTAAGGTCAAAGTGCACGAGAAATCCACTAAAAGTTGGCGTCGGAAACTTGATGTCTGTTTATATAGCCATGGTAAAGTCAAAGTGCACGAGAAACCCACTAAAAGTTGGCGTCGGAAACTTGGTGTCTGTTTATATAGCTTTTAGTGGGTTTCTCGCGTACTTTGACCTTACCATGTCGGTAGAAATTTGGAATTCCATTAGTAGGCCTACAGAAACTAGAAAAAAGCCGTTCTAAACTAAGTTACTCTTATACAGCACTATTCTCGAAGCGCGGTTCTGCTTAACTTTTGTCTTTAAACTGAATGGCGCGCTCTAGCAGGGGGGGTCAAAGTCAAAATTTTTTAGTACACCAAGATTAGTCTCGCGTAGCCAGACCGCTTTTTTCCGTATATTGGGTGGGGAAAAAAGGGTCTGGTGCAACTCCAATAGCTGTTTACTTCTGAGCCGTCCCCACATTCCGGGGACGCTAATTGAATAACATTGGTCACAAAGGAGGTGCCATGACGTCAGTAAAACTATGAAGTATTCCTACACTCCTGCTCCGGTTGTGAGTCTTGTTACACGATGAGGATTAACTTTCAAGACGCTATAAAAGAGACATTGGAGCAGATTAAGATTCGTTTAAAGGATAAACAGATCTCTAGTTAACTTACTGACGTCATGGCACCTCCTTTGTGACCAATGTTATTCAATTAGCGTCCCCGGAATGTGGGGACGGCTCAGAAGTAAACAGCTATTGGAGTTGCACCAGACCCTTTTTCCCCACCCAATATACGGAAAAAAGCGGTCTGGCCACGCGAGACTACACCAAGATCGAAATAGCTACTCTAATAGAGCAGTCACTCTAATAAAGCAGTCAGAGTATTAGAACAGTGTGTAGTGAGCTTTTTAAGGATTTTAATGTATTTTATTAGCTATAAATGCTTGGTTGGTGAGGTGGGCAGCTATTGTCAGCTGGCCGTGACCTTTTTTTTTTTTGGTCTCACCCTATCAAACCAGAGACAATGTAGTGCCTCAGTTCATTTTTGACCCCCCCCCCTCCCCTTTCCATAAGTCTGGATTCACCCCTGCGCTCTAGGGCAACAACTCAAACTTCGTAGCTACCTGAAGTATTATTCATGTAAGCCTTCTGGTATACAGGCTCTGCCTTTACCAGGTACTTTAATCATAAAAAAACAATGTCCATTTGGTTCCATTTGGGGTACTTAGATAATAAGTCACTCTCTAGGGTTCCTATGGATACAAATACATAAAATATCCAGATTACAAGCACTTTTTAAAATTATACATCAAGATTATTCACTGTCAATTCCTCCTCATTTTATTTCAATGACAAGATCCACCAGACTATATCACCCACATCATTTTATTCTACCAAATTCATCTACCTATGCATACCAACAGAGCTTTTTCTCCAGATCAATTAAGGATTGGAACAACTTACCATCTTCCATCATTGAGAGCAGCAATATTGACTCTTTTTCAGTGGAACTGCAAACATTGCATGGAACTCAATAACTGAAATCTTTGTAACTACGTAGCTAAATTCATTTTATGATTGCTTTTTTTCCTGAGCATATCAGCTGTGCTGCCTGCTCAGTAACAATAATAATAATAATAATAATACATGAAAATAGTAAGAAGAAAATATCCTGAACGCCTGGCAGACTCCTGTAAGCGTTCGAGCGTTAATCGGATTGGAGAAAGGAGAAAAAAAATCCATGACTGGACCTAGGTAGCCTCGAACCTGCAGCCATCCGATTTATGCTCGAATGCTTACAGGAGTCTACCAGGTGGTCAAGATGTTTTCTCCTTGTTATTTTCATGTAATTATATCCATAGGAATTCTAGAGATCATCTTTCTGCCGCCTATGGCCCACAACATTACGTAGTGGTACTCACAAAAAAACCGTCTGCTAATTACTCACATACTAAGGAATACTCCACCTTATTTTCATGGCTGCAGCTGCAGCGGATAGCTACGTGCACAGTTTCTTCGTCATTTTGTCCAATGCGTAATGTATTGCATGGGATTCACCCGTTACCAAGACTATGGGAATTCACCTTAAACTAGTCAGTCTAAACACAAAAAAATGTTGTGTAAGCTTATTATGATTATGCCTGGTAAAGGCAGAGCCTGTATACCAGAAGGCCCTATAAAGGCCTAAGATGTTTATACTAACTGCACTAAGTATGTTTGAAAAGTAGGAGAAAGAAGAAAAAATCCATGACTGGACCTGGGCAGCCTCGAACCTGCAGCTACTTTTCAAACACACCTTATGTAGCTAAAGTCTTTGAGCAGGCTGTAGGACCAGGTGTCCTACAGACCTTCAGCAGTTGTGCTGTAAAGCATTAATAAAATAATTATTTTTAAAAGGGGAGGCTAAAGCCCCCCCCCCTCGGTCTGCCGAGGGGGCTTGCCCCCCTCAGAATGATATCACGCCGAAATCATCCTTCTTTGAGTGGGGCTGAAAACCGTGATAAATATTGAGATGCTCTAGCTAATAGACTAATAAAGCAGTCATAGCAGTGTGTATCGAGCTATGTAAGGATTTTAATCACTGTGTTTTTACACCATTTTGGGGGGCGTGTCCCTTTCAATATTATTTTATCAAACCGGGTTGGCAGCACTGCTGATACACCCAGGTAAAAAAGAAATTAGAGTAGTTAATTGTTAATTAGATGCTAGATTGAAATGGATGCTACTGTCGTTGGAAGTAATGTGTATAAAGGAGGATTGGTAATGAAGTATCTAATTACCAATTAGATAATAAGTAATGGATTGGTAATGGAGGATTGGTAATGGAGGATTGGTAACTAAACACCTTCGCGGATTAGCACACTTGACTTATGAAAGCCGTCTTGAAATTCTGGATCTTTATTCTCTGTATTGCAGACGTCAAAGGGGTGATATGATTGAAACATATAAGATACTTAAACGACATTATGACTTGGACCCATCTACATTTTTTACTTTAAATACTGCTACCACCAGGGGCCACTCTTTTAAGCTTTTTAAAGAAAGATCAAGATTACTTGTTAGGCAGAACTTTTTTACAAATAGAATAGTCAATCTATGTAACTCCTTACCTGACTTTATCATTTCAGCACCAACAGTTGCAACCTTCAAGCTGCGCTTGGATAATTTTTGGAAGCAATCTAGATATGGGCACCTTCAAAGGCCTGCGGCCTAGCCTGACAAGTTAGCTTGCCTTGGCATCTACAAGCCCATTAAATAATAATAATAATAAAGTCTTGTTAGAGTAGGATGTGTTTGGTAGTATGGTGGTACTTGAAGTGCAATAAGGTTATTGTTAACTTTGTAGAGCAGCTAGCCTTCTTCCAAGGTGGGCCATTGCAATTGTTTGAGCATTGATGTTACACTGCTGTATCTACTGTAGTCATTTAGCACCCAATCTTCTCAATGTTGGTAATGTAAACTGCTTGATAGGGGTCCCATACAGTGCTAAGGTAGGCCGAACAAGACTGAGATGTGCAGTTTCGGCAGTTGGAAAGGTTTCTCTTTAGATGTCTTAGACACAGTGTTGTTTATATGCGAAATAAAGGACATTGTTTTGTCAAGCATCACACCTAGGCAAGGATGTTGATTGATGCTTTTCAACATGGGGGGGGGGGGGGGGGGGGGGGCTAGGGGGCTGAAGCCCTCCCTCAGAATGATATCACACTAAAATTATCCTTCTTGGAGTGGGGCTGGAAACTGCAGCTGTGATAAAGATCGAGATAGCCACTCTAATAAAGCAATCATAGTATTAGAGCAGTGTGTAGCGAGCTATGTAAGGATTTTTATGTAGTTTGTCATATCAACTATACTTCCTCCGCCACTGCTTTTCAGGGTATGACTCTCAATAAGATAGCTCATAAGAAGTGGACTAAAAGATCTGTAGCATTGTAAATTAACACATTTGTCTACGTTCAATCTCATCTGCCAATGTTTGCACCATTCAGTAATTAGATTAAGATCTTACTGTAATATCTCAGTATATCTTGGGGCACATGGTACAGAATACAGTCATCTGCAAATAACCTCAATGTTGAAGAAACACCAAATCCAATGTCATTCATGTAGATAAGAAACAGCTGAGGACCCAGCACAGTGCCCTGAGGAACTCCGGGCTTAACTCGAACCCACTTAGATGCAGTATCATCAACAGTAACACGTTGTAATCTGTTTGTTAACCAGAGTGATATCCATTCAAGCATCTGACCACCAATACCATATTTCTTTAGTTTACATAGCAATCTTTGATGAGTAAAAAGCTTTTCGGAAGTCAAGCATAATAAGGTCTACTTGTTTCTGTTGGTCAAGTGCTCTCTAAACATCCTCTACTACATTTATTAGTTGCATTTCACATGAATGTCCCTGTCTAAAACCATATTGCTGTTCACTCAGGATTCAACATTGAGTAGGATGATTCATCATGCATTGAAGTGTACAAAACATGCTCCATTAGCTTACAAGTTACAACAAATGGAGGTCAATGAAATGGTAAAAACCTTCCCCCTTAAGCTTTTAAAGACAGGAACCACATTTTCAAAGAGCCAGTCATCAGGAATAGAGTTTGTAGTAATTGACTGTGTAAAAATTACTTGTAGTATTGGCACAATCTCTAATGCATATGATTTTAAGAATGACTGCTGGAATTCCAACAGGTACAGGGGATTTGTTAACATCCAAGCTCTGTAGTAAGTTGATTATACCATGAATAGAAAAGGAAATATCTGACATGGGGATGTGAGGTTCCAAGTCAGGTGGTGGTAAGTTGGTTAGATCCTAATTGGTGAACACTGAATAAAACTGGTTGTTTAGTCAATCTGCCTTTTCAGCACCATTAACCAAGACTTTCCCATTTATATAGTGGGCTAACTCCAACATGGTCTTTTTGTAAAAAGTTTTACATACTTCCAGAAGTTCTTGATGCATGGCCTTCATTGTCGAATAGTCTGTTTTGATAGTTTGTATGAGAGTGTTTATATCAGCAGTAATTTCATTCTTAATAGTGTGATATGCTGCCCAGTCTTCTGGTGCTTGGGATGATTTAGCTTTATCATACAACCGCTTTCTCTGTTTCATTTTAATTTGACTCTGATGTATTTAATTTATTGAGCTATGGAAGGTGGTGGGATGATTTAACAGGTATTTGAGGAATGTGGAGGTTGATGGCAGCTACTAGCTCTTTTTTAAAAAGAGACCAATTTTCTTGGACTGTGTTATTGTGCAAATCTGTTAATAGGAATGAGTTTTGAAAACACTGAAGATGTTGTTTTATTGCATCAAAATTACCTTTGCCATATAAATAAATATTCCATTTAGTTTTCTCAGATTAGAGGGCTTGTATTGAAGCAGAAAAATACTGCTTTGTGGTCTGATATACCAGGAACTACTTTCACATTGGAGGCATGTGCAGGATTGGAGTAAAATACAAGATCCAGTATGTGGTTCTGCCAAGTATTCTCATGTATTAATTGTTCAAGGTGGTTGTACCTAGCTAGGTCTAATAGGGAATAATTTACTGCAGTGGGCTAGATTTGGTTTGGCCATAACCTTCAGTCCATACAATATCTGGTACATTGAAGTCTCCTGCAACAATTAAGCTAGTTTGGGGGGATTCTTTTTCATATAAGTTTCAATGGCATTGTTAACTTGGTTGAGTGGACTTTGATCATTGTTAGGTGGTCTATAAAGAACATGTGTATAAAGGGAGACTTTTGGAAAGTAAAATTGTGACCCAAATTGATTCAGACATACTATCTAACCATGATTCAACTGTAGCATTTAAATGGTTACGAATCCCAATCAATACTCTGCCACCTCCAAGACATTGATCTTTGCAGTAAGTTAATGGTAAAATCTCAGATGAAGAAATGGAACAGTCTAAATGTGATTCGTATCCCATAATAACATCAACATTGTGCTCAGTAATAAGTGCAGCGAGTTGATTTCTTTTAGATAGACTTCTTACACTATGACAATTTAAACTGATAAAATTTAATGTGGGGGTAGATCTATGGAGATTATCTAGTCATTCAGCAGGGGTATCCTGCTCCATTTGAGGTTGTTCTTCAGGTGGAGAAATAGTATTGTTAGATGAACTCTTGCAGCTGGTATGTTGTCATGCCTGGAACTGTGAGCCTTGTACAGAGCCATGAAGTTGATTACCTACAAAATTTGCGAATTTCAAATTTTGATGAGTTTTCAATCAGTTCCGTTAATGTATTGATTATTAATCAATATGTCAATACCCTATATGACCCATATCAAAATGGCAACAAGAAAAGACTGCTTTGACATGTAAAATCAGATTATTACAGCTAGCTATCAAAGAAATGTATAATTTTAGTACTAAATACTTTACAACAGCATTAGGGATACATAATAACGTTGTGCTGTGTATATACATAGCTACATGCCAAGTTTTGTAGGCATTAGCTACTACATATAAAAGTTAAACCTTAATTTCTTTTGTGAGTGGCACAAGACATGTAAATTTAAAGCTTCTTGTGTATATATAACAATATATACATATACACATCATAGAAAAGAACATGCATACAGTGGTGATTATATAGCTGTAATGAATAAGGCATTAACACTTACGTGATGTCATCCACCATCAATGCATATTATTGAATACAATATGCATGACAATTTTCGAACTATCTTAGGTTGCATATAAGCAATTTAGCTAAGTCTCAACCAATGTATAAAATTCTTAATATAATAAATAGAATCTGCAGGTAGTTATACACTGTTAGTTAACAAGCAGTTAACACATACATGTGCATAAGGTATAAAAATATCAACTTTGTGGCATAAGGGATACGTCCACCCAATCAGATGAAGCAATATCTTTGCGAGTTGGTCTAATCCCTGCTAGTACATGTAACAGAGTAATAAAACGGTGAAATAACATAGCAATAAACTGGATTAGAACAATAACACTAAAAATAAGCAGAAACAGTAGACTGAATGCTCGAACAGGCAGATTATACTTGGCCAGTGCCTCAAACACTAAGGTGTACAGGAACACGATCCACATGATGTTAGTAAGTAGTACTATTAACAAACAGAAGTTGCGAAGATCTCTCAGACTCTTTTTTAGCTCTTCTACTTTACTTAGGTTTGCAGATTCAGGTTTAAGCTTCTTTGCAACTAAATCCTCCCAAAAACTGTACTCTTCTGAATCACGAACATTGATGCTGTTATCTTTCAAAGCAATCTCCATTTGAGCTCTGGTCTTGTTAATACGAATGTCAACTAACACACAAACAATAGCCAATAAAAATATGTTTTCATACGTTATCAAACCCAACACAAAATTATAATACAAACATGTTCACATAAGACAATTTCATATACACTGAATAGTTGAAGGCTTGCTTGTTTCTAAAGCTAAGTCCACTGTTCCCTAGGATACATTTAATCACTACATGCATGTAATGAGTGAAAGATACTGTATGCATGCATGCAGTATTTGCACAACTGGTTTATTATAAGATTTGGCCTGATTCTTGTTTTGAATCAAATGGCCAAAGTTATATATTCAGTGGCAGATCTAGGATTTTTAAAAGGGGGTTTCTGAAAGTTGACCCTATAGCTGAATAAGGTATCTGATGACATTTCTCCAGAAATTTTTGAGATTTTAGAAGCTATATGAGATTGGATTTTAGGCTATTTTTAGTTGACAATTACAATAAATCCAATGCTTTAAACTGTAAATGATTGTTCTATTATAATATAGTTACTTGACTGCTCTATTAGAGTATCTTGATCGTTTCTAATAATGCAGTGGGAGGTAAAAAGCGAAGTGTTGCTGAGAGTTTAATAGCTATAAATGGTATCAGTTAAGTGCAACTGCCTGCATGCTACTGAAATACAGTGGTATAGAGTTGTATGCTATGACAAATTGTCAGTACAGTAATGTTTATGTAGCTATTTAGACTGCCACGTACTGAGCTAAATTTAAAAGTGGGTTTCTGTCGAAACCCCAGAAACCCATCTAGATCCGCCACTGATATTGCTTATTAGTCTTGAACATGAGTATCCCCAAAAATGCTTCTGAAGTTGTACATTTGCTAAACATGTGTGTAGCATTTAACCCTCTAACCATTATAGCCACTATGCATACCGTACGGCATAATAATTTGACAGGGGAAATTTTGACCAATTTGACAAAATGCTTGTCATTCACCAAAAATTTCCTCATCAAAGCTCACATGACTAGTAAATTAGAATACTTCTGGTGCAGGACATTCGTCAATATTTTCCTTGTCAAAATTCAAAAGATAGAGAATTCGTCAAAAATTTTAATTATTACGCTGTACGGTATATGGTGGATTAACCTAATAGCTCACATACTGATCAGAGCATAGTTTTAGCTTTGTTTCAACATTTTGTGAGTAGCTATTAATGCAGTGCATGTGCTTATCCTGAACACTCACCAGATACTGGGGTAAAAAATTCTTCACAGTTTAATGTGTACATGTGAGTTAGCTAGATTAGAACATTACTTTATGGGAGGGGGGAGGCATTATTTCTACACAGATGAATTTGCTTTCAACCATCAAATCACCATGACATAAATTGCCATATAGAATATAGCTTTCTTTAAGACAGAGTTGATGCAACAGTAATAGGTGTTTTTCAGACAAACAAATAGCCTTTTCCCTATAAACAATTGCTTCATAACAATGAAGATCAGAATGTGACCTATTCTCCTGTAAGTCACCAGTACCAGTCACAATAGTGATTAAATATCCATGGCCAGATTTAGCATTAGGACACAAATAAACATAACACACTTAATTTTTGCACAAATGTACATCGTACAATTCCTAAATGTGATGACGTGCAATCATCTCTGCAATGGTAATTTGGTGAATTAATAACCACATATCACACACATTAAAATATAGCACACTTACGATTGCTAGGATACTGCAAGTACCGAAGACCCAACATCAACTGGTTGAGGTGAGCTATAATAACACAATACCTAATTATGTGTTGTTTTAGAGAACGCCGCAACAGGCACATAGCCATAATAATTATATTTACTGCAAAAATGAAATGAGATGTAATGTCAAAGCAGCTGTAAAATCCATTCTACAACTGTATAATAATATATACCACACCTGTGGTGGTCAAAGATCAAAAATGCCACAGTGTAGTATATAAGTGATATGCCACGGTTTGTGGCTACTCTTACCACATTATTATGCTTCGCGCATTTTGCAAAATCCTTACCTTAACAAAAAACCAGTCTCTAATAACAAGTGCCTAAATCAATCAATTATTAATTACCTGGGTTGCTGAGTGAATTACCGATGAACTCTTGTCTCCTTCATCAGTATATAATCATGAATAGTTGGGAGAGGCATCACTAAAGACTCTCAAATACCTGAATGATTCTGCTGATTTTGATCACTAACAGGTATTGTTTCATTATAAATTGCTATTTCTGATCGTTTCAGCTACTGGGGTGTAGCATATGATTACTCGGAATAAGACTGAAATAATATACGCATTCTCCCTCAAACACTGCATGCTCTCAGGAGTTGCGTGTGTATTACAGTCATATCCCTTATTAGCTCCATACATATGTAATATGTCTTAATATATTGCAGACTTATACTCTAGAACATGTCTCACTGGTCACCTTAGATATAGAAAGTATAGAAAGGCTGCCTAACTAAAATGGTCATTTTTTAGCAATCAATATACTAATCCACCTGTCTAACAATTCCATTGGTTGATTTAGACAAGATTGATTCCATTGGTTTAAAAGAACACCTCCACAAATCAATTAATTTTATGCAAAGGGTGATAATTGCAATAGTGTATTACCTCGCCTGGTAATGCCTATATCTCGTAGGTCATCTTCTGTGAGTCCTTTCAAACTTTCGACATCATCAACAGTAGAATATCCCTCTGTTTCAAACAGTGTCTTGTACTGGGGTAGTCTTAAACTATCTAGCCAATATGAAACACTTTCCTATAGTAGTAAATTCATGTTATGCTTTAATGGCGGTTGGATCATGTTATGAAAATTGTGATCTTGCATAAATGTGTACATAAACTATGAATACATGCACACATACATACAGTCACCCCATGAGGGTACATGTAATTCTTATTATGGTGCCAGATTGACTCACAAGATGATAGCTACTTAATAACACTTCAGGACAAACATGTAAACCACTATGAGGGTACCCAAGTCACCACGCTTACACAGCCCATGCATCCACTGCATTGCCCACAATGCAAGTTGCACCATATTATATAAAAGCCATGGTGTAACAAAATACTGTATTCGTTGTGTTACTTCCTAAGGCACATTCTCAGAAAGCTGCATCCCAATTTCATTGGTGCATGGAATACCTATGCACACACTGCCATTTATGTTAATTAATTAACCCCCTCACCGCCAAATTTGTAGAGGCTCCAATCTACTGTTTCTAAACTGCCATAACTTACATACCATACCATAAAATTATGTATCAATTTACTCACTATAGAACAAGGAATTCGATTATGAAGTTGTTGTTTACACAAGAGCAACCACAAATCCATTACATAACTTTAAAGTACGAAAATCGATCTAAGTGAAACCCGACATGAAATTTCACTACTTTATAGGCTAGCACTGTTTATAATAATACAATAAACATCGCTAACCTGTTTACAGTTGAAGCGATTATCTCTAAGTCTGGTTTTCCAGCATTTGAGCAAGTGCGCATGCGCATACAAGCACACGGTCACTGTTTTGAGGCATACAAAAGTAGCAACACTCCACTCCAACCTACATAATCCCTCTCCTTACTGTTTCTCTTTATTAGTAGTGCCATTATCATGTCGAAGAATCATCTACAATGCTTGTTATCAACGTTCCAAAAGTACGCGATTGCATCATCTAACCGCGCAATAGTGCATGAGAGACCGGTTATCCCTGTTCCCGTTCATTTAAGGGAGTGCCCACTACAGGATAAGCACAGAGGCTACTAAAACGTTCAACTGAAGTTACAGAGTGATTAGAATGTGATGCTACGGGCGTTTATAATAAAAACCACCATATGGCAGTTGTGGCGGTGAGAGGGTTAAACGTAAAGATTGACACTTATTCTTCATGATTGTATCTATACCATATATGGGATCTAATCTATTTCGCGACTGGACTCATGGACTGAGTTGGAAACAACTTTTAAACAATAATCCAGGCATTATCCTTCCCTTGCAACACTGGAGACACTACTATCGAGTTACTACTGGTACTACTCTTCCTTACAAGTCATCAACGTGAAACTATCACATACACTAATTTACAATACACTTACAATACACGTGTACTAGCAGTGATAAAGCATGATAGAGGCTAATGTTGTAGAGGAGATGTTTTCCTTTGTTGCTTCAGTACTTAGCACTAGTGTTAGGGCTGTAGTGATGAGCCAGTTTATTTGCATAGCCCCATCACCTTGCCCAGTGGTACCACCTTGGCTACCTGCTAAGAATAATTACTGGCTCATCTATACAGCCCTAGCACTAGTGCTAAAGCAAGAAAGGAAAACATCTACGCTATAATAAAAGCCTTTATCACGCTATATTGCTGCTAGTACACATGTGTCATAAGTGTATTCTAATTAAATAGTACACGTGCTAGTTTCACGAATTGTAAGGAAAAGCAGTACCAGCAGTTGCAGCTCGATAGTGGTATCTCCAGTGTTGCAAGATATGGATAATGCCTGTATTATTGTTTAAAAGCTGTTTCCATGCAGTTCAGTCTGTGAGTCCAGTCCACGAGTCCAGTCCACGAGTCCAGTCTGCGAGTCCAGTCCACGAGTCCAGTCCATGAGTCCAGTCCGTGAGTCCAGTCCATGAGTCCAGTCCGTGAGTCCAGCCCATGAGTCCAGTCCACAAAATAGATCAGGCCCCATAATATGGCATTCTCAGTACTCGTACATTGTAAACATATACTCAAAAACATTCACCATAGATAATGATGGATGAGATGCTGCAAAGTATCGTAGCATCATAGCTCTAAACAATACACTTCAATGTTAAAATTTTCATACGTAGGTACCTTAGCCCGTGATGACAAAAACAAGGATACCAGAACAGTACATACATACACAGCACACTGTGTTGACTTTGTACTACCAAAATTGATCGGGACACTCTAATAATAATAAAGCAGTCACATACTTTTAACTGGGATACTTGTTATGATAGTTACTAGTGCTGAAATTAATATTTGGATATTTGACTATTCAGTCGGTATGACATTATTCGATTTGTTAACATGCTATTCACAGCACTGTACTTAGCTGTGATCAGATGAATAAAGCCAGCCTAGAAGCTTGAGATTGTGAACAAAGTAGTATATTCATGGAGCCCAACAAAGATAATCATGCTTAAGAATAATCAAATAATCAGTCATTTAGTTCAGTAAAAGTTTCCGCACTAATAGTTACACACTTTTAAAGCCATTCAATGAACTGATTACAAGACAAAATTTTAAAAAGCATGAATATAATGTTCCAAAAAGAATTCTAAAATATTTTGCTATCCATGCTATGCCCTAAATATGTGCAGTGAAATGAAATGTACATTAGCATGACTTACTGGAACGCTGGCTTGAATTTCAGGCGTGGGCAACTTCTTCGCCTCCCTCTCCAACTTCACTTTATATCCTCGCTTTGTAATTCCAATTTCTTCAATATCCTAAAAAGGTTAAATGCAATTATGCATGGCTATTACAAATTTGGTCTTGCTTTAAATTTTAAATTCACAACCACATAATTATTCTATAGGTAGCACTAGCAATACTTGCATACTTTCATGTTCATTGTAGCAATAAACTCCTTTTCAGTGTAGCCTTCACATCTGAATGTTTCTTCATAGCATTTCTAGTGCAAAGCAGAATGCATTACATCTGTATATCATATATACAAGTGTAAGGAAATCAGGAATTATAGTACAATTAAAAACACTTAAACAAGGGGATCATCACCCAGAATACGATTTAATTCCTGCTTTAGCCATATAATCAGCATTGCTTAAGTAGGGAGTACATTTGCTCTTTAAGTAGGTGACAATCCATTGTTTAAGCACTTATGAATGAGACACACGAAAGTAAAAATCAGTCCTCAAATAAATAAGTGTGAGCCTCTACTGTGATCTATTTACCTGCATATAGCAATGATTTTGCAATCCTACTGGAATTCACATGATGTTCACCATTTTTATACCTTAGCTCATGGGTGTATGTACAACAAGCTTTCAACTCAATATCAGACACAAAGAGTACTTCCAGTTGTATCCATACTAAGTCACTCACCTAATATGAGGCAAATTAGTGCTGAGAAGATTGGCCAATTTTATTCTGAATCAGGTAAGCCATTGTTCTTTTTTCCCTGAATTATTTGACTAGCTGGAAACGGTTGACATTGTTATTGTAATTGGATGTTCTAATAAAGCAGTTACCAACCACTCTAAAGAACATCAGATTCACATGCTTTTGTAATTGCTACTTAATTTCTTACAGTTTGCACAATAAAAATAGTTCTTCAGATCTACATTTTTCATGGTGGCATCTCTCCTAATAACATTGCTTTACCTTGTAACTTGCCAAAGTTCCCTTCCACCTATTGTTTGCCTTGCTCGACTACAGAGGCTCCAACTTGAGAACTTCATTGGGAGTAAGGCTTGTTACCATCTAGCCTTAAGTTGCATTTGTCTGAAGGTGCCAGTTCATCAGTCAGCAGAAAATTCAACTTATTGTAAACATTTTGGGGCACACTGAAGGTACTTTATACCTCACCAATACTGCTAAGGTGCCGTGAAGGCAAAGCTGGTTTCTGGTCATATGTATTCTTCATGAATTAATACAATACTGCTGTTGTACTATAAGGGTCATATTGTTGTGTAGAGTGCACATGTAAAGAGTATAGTATTCACATAATTATGGGTAAATTTGTATCACAAAATCCTATTTACCCACACATGGATGTAATCAGCTTAGAGAAGCATGGTTTCCTAGAATACTGCTTAGATACATGCTTGTGTCTAGTTGCATTCATGTAAAAGAAAATTTTATACAAAGAATAAAGGTTATATGTGCATTAAAGTATCCTTTTGTTCATGAATTGATAAGGTGCCATTATTATAAACTGCTTCACTTTAGCTATCCATCCTAAGAATTTATATACATATACACTTTCATTATTAAGCATTATACAGAAGAATAACATGTAAAGTGGGTTTGCTATTCATGAACAATTCTGGATTCACTTATACATGATAGAATGATATAACATGTAACTAATACACTAACTGCAAAATAGTAACAGGTGAGCACAACGAAGGGTTAAAGTGACAGTCCATAATGCATGCACTAAAGAAGAATTCCTTGACCCTATGCAATATCTCAGTAAGTATCTAATGATCAACTTACATCACATCGTATCTCTTCCAGCCAATTTATCACTCCTTCAGACAACTTTGGTTCTGGATGTAAGTCATCTACTTTGTGATTGACTGTTGTTGGTTGATCACTAGGTTCCTCAGGTACTGTAGGTGGTTTTCTTTTGAAGCATTTGATACAAAATGAATCAAGAAACTTGTGCCATAAACTAACGAAGTAATCAACCCAGCCAACCAAATCACCATTTTTAGGACTTGCTTCTTCTCTGGTACCCCACTTCTCATTGTTAATATTACAAACAGAATATATTAATAGGAATAAATAACCTGATGGTAAGCAGAGAAGATACCAGATGAAGTGAAACAAGCAAAATATTTCATCAAAGTGAAGAAACCCAGCTATTGTGAATGTAGCAGCAAATATGCCAGTGTAAATAACACTAATTCCAACTGGAAATTGGAAATGATGGTCAGTGTTGTTTGTGTGATTTGACATATCATTGTTATTACTATGAGGGCCAGTTGGATTTCCATTAATAGCAGAATTGATAGTATCTGTCACAACTCCTGATATAACCACGGCCATTATTATGGAAAAAATCAGTGTTAATACCTTAGCAGCCATCAGTTGTGTCTTGTCTGTTGCATACACACACAATGCACCATACAATACACTGACTATGGACAGCACTACAATGAGAGATACTTCATCTAAGCTTTCATCAATAGCTCTTAACCCTGTAACAATGATAAGGATTACTGTTGCTGGAGATATCAGAGACGAAAAAACTATCAAGAACTCATACAAAATAAACAACATTGTGATGGAGTCATTGTTAGCAGTAATTCTGTCATAATTACCAATCACTTCTGCCAAGTTTGCCAGGGTGGACGGTATCCATCTCCGACGTTGCTTATAAAATTCTTCAAAATTATCTGGACAATACGTACTGTCTTGGGAGACAGCTGAATATTCTAGTCTCCATCCATCTTGTATTAGTAGTGTGCATAACCACCTGTCCTCTCCCATGTCTTTGGTTAAGAAATCAAACCCATTTTCCACACTGCTTCCATACGTTTCTAGCACAGACTTTCCTTCTCCATTAACTACTTGCTCTCCATCATCATTTCTTTCCAATGCCAAAACTCTGAACACACTAAAACATCCTGGACAACACAGTACAGACCCTAGAATATGTTCAGCAGCCTTCTGAAACCAATGGCCAATGGCGTAATCAAATTTCTGATACCAAACAACTGGACCATCTCCTAGTGGATGTGTTCGGGCACACACTGCACCAACCCCACCATCACGAGCAAGAATATCAAGAAGGGCTACAACCGAGTCACAAGTAAATTCAATATCAGCATCGGTAGTCAGAATGAAAGCCTTATTTTTTGGAATATCATCTTTAACAATCCGATGCCTAATAATATAATTCATATACATGACTTGGCTCCATCGTTTTTTTCTCTTTACTTTATTGTTATCTTTTAAGTGAATGTGAAAGGGCATATCGCTTCCTTTCAGCCTATATTTTAGCTGTATCCCATAAGGCATTTTAAAAACTTTAGCATCTTTAGGGTGAATATCAAGTGTTTTTTCAAGCAAACCAAGCAACTGCATGACATAGTTATTCAGATGTGTGCCACTACAAGCATTATCAAAAAAGATGTGAGACTCGTATTTGTGATTTCTGTTGTTCTGTTGGCTATTAGATTTAGTGACATTGTTGATTGACCTCAACAGTTGCCTCATCTCAACTTCATTTTCATGGTACATAGTGGAACAAATGAAAACATAATTATCTTTGGATTGTTCTCTGATCCTCTGCAGTGAAGTACTATTGTACTCTGAAGAATACCCGGTTATTGCAGTTTTCTTGTTAAGCACCAACTGTTGCTCTAAAAACACACTATTGTAATGTGGCATCCAAACCAAATCTTCCTCATTAGCTAAAACATCATCAGAGTTTTTAAATATGTGATACGCAAATGCTAAATATTGTGAAATCCAAAGCAAGGAAGCTACTACTAGAACATACCACTCAATGTTCCAGTCAACAAAATAATTTTTTTTAAATGGAAATATTTGATGTCCTTCTGCACATCCTAAATACCACAAAAATGATGTCGGTGTGGAAAGTAGCATTGGAATAAGAAATGCCCAAGATTGTAAAGTACATGCAATCCACGCAAACATGTAGGCCACAAAACTGACCAGCACATGTGTTAGAAATGTACTGAGCTCAAGGTCATGCCAGACAAACCTCTGAGGATGAAAACTGACTTCAAAGTCCAATAAAAACCTTGCATATATGTATGACACAAATGGAATGAATAAAATTCTCATAGCACTGGTAATCAACCCTACAAAAAAAAAAGATTTACAGTTACATGCATACACTAATTCTCCCTGGAGATTGTGGCAATAAAATTAGTAAATTAGGTGATTGTTGATTTAATACAGTATAGTCCTTTAAAGATCACATGTGGCCAAGAAGCCAGTACGCAACACCCGTGAGTATATTAACAGGAAGAAAGAAAATGCAATTTTCACACCTCCGTAGCTCTGTGCTGCCTTTACAAAACAAGACGATTTTTGCTGTGGACACGCCCACCAACTTCAGTATTCCGCATACCAAATTTGAGTGAAATCACTTCAAGCGTTCCCGAGATATGTGACTTCAAAAATTGGCTTAGTTTCTTCTTTTTTCCCCTTTTTCTTTGTCTTTTCGTAAACTTACAAAAACTGCCATAAAACGCAAACTCCTTATCCGATTGCCTTGAAATTTGGTACGCAGAAGGGGGATATAAGGGCACATTTTAGTACCAAGTTTGGCTGGAATATGATAAATGGGAAAAGAATTATTAGCGATTATTCACGAAATAAAACACCAATATGTTGTCACGCCTACAGGGTAAACTGCTTATAGGAAGAAGCTGAAAATCAGTGGGTGAATAGGTTAGCTATTGAACCTCAAACCTTTTGTGGTTTGAAAGAAATCGAGCTAAAAACCATTGAAAAAACCAACAGTGTGTAACAATTATGCAATTGAGATTAGCTAATAAAAAACGACTACTTGCCACGCCTACCAGAAAAACCACTTGGAGTAGTGCTTTGAAAATTGCTGTACAGATGGAGTAATCATCTTAGAAAGGCTCCTCAATAGTGTAGAAGAATCAGACTTAAAGCCACAGAGTTATAACACGAAATCCAACTTGGTGTAGCATGTGTGAGATTGAATTACTCTAATAGAGCAGTCATCCTAATAGAGCAGTCACCTTGAAGAGAATTCAAGAGATCAGCTAGAAACAAGTAACCCGTATAGAGATCAGCTACAAACAAATCACCCTGTAGAGAGTTCAACTACAAACAATTCACTCTGTAGAGAGATCAGCTAGAAGAAGTCACCTTGTAGAGAGTTTAACTACAAAGAAACCACCATGTAGAGAGTTCAGCTGCAAACAAATCACCCTGTAGAGAATTCAGCTACAACAAATCGCCCTGTAGAGAGATCAGCTAGAAGAAGTTACCTTGTAGAGAGTTCAGCTACAAAGAAACCATCATGTAGAGAGTTCAGCTACAAAGAAACCATCATGTAGAGAGTTCAGCTGCAAACAAATCACCCTGTAGAGACTTCAGTTACATTTCAAGTCACCCAGTAGAGAGATCAGCTGCAAACAAGTTAATTATCTGTAGGGAATATAATAAATCTAAACCAAAATAGCCAAGCTGTAAAAAGAGTGCGGCCCCCAAAAAGGCCAAGGTGAAAAAAGATGTGAAATCCAAGGTGGCGGCCAAGAAATGGCTGTGATGGTAGTATATACACAGACACACAAGCACACAACTACCATCCTTCCAAAAACAAAATGTCTTTACACTTTCACTCCCAAGCAGGATGAGCCAACTATTTTCAGACACTAACAACATCGCTTTTGAGGATGACTTTCTGATAGACCTTGATCTGGATATCATCCCAGAATCTCAATTAATGAAGCCTCCCTCAGATGCCAACCAAGCCACACCCCCGGAAGAGGCAGGCAAACACCACCTTCATGCTCTCCTGGAGCTTAAGACACCTATAACCAATCCCAGGTTTGAGGCCACCACCCCCTCTAAAAGCAAAATATTTCATCAAAGTGAAGAAACCCAGCTATTATGAATGTAGCAGCAAATATGCCAGTGTAAATAACACTAATCCCAACTGGAAACTGGAAATGATGGTCAGTGTTGTTTGTGTGATTTGACATATCATTGTTATTACTATGAGGGCCAGTTGGATTTCCATTAATAGCAGAATTGATAGTGTCTGTCACAACTCCTGATATAACCACGGCCATTATTATGGAAAAAATCAGTGTTAATACCTTAGCAGCCATCAGTTGTGTCTTGTCTGTTGCATACACACACAATGCACCATACAATACACTGACTATGGACAGCACTACAATGAGAGATATTTCATCTAAGCTTTCATCAATAGCTCTTAACCCTGTAACAATGATAAGGATTACTGTTGCTGGAGATATCAGAGACGAAAAAACTATCAAGAACTCATACAAAATAAACAACATCGTGATGGAGTCATTGTTAGCAGTAATTCTGTCATAATTACCAATCACTTCTGCCAAGTTTGCCAGGGTGGACGGTATCCATCTCCGACGTTGCTTATAAAATTCTTCAAAATTATCTGGACAATACGTACTGTCTTGGGAGACAGCTGAATATTCTAGTCTCCATCCATCTTGTATTAGTAGTGTGCATAACCACCTGTCCTCTCCCATGTCTTTGGTTAAGAAATCAAACCCATTTTCCACACTGCTTCCATAAGTTTCTAGCACAGATTTTCCTTCTCCATTAACTACTTGTTCTCCATCATCATTTCTTTCCAATGCCAAAACTCTGAACACACTAGAACATCCTGGACAACACAGTACAGACCCTAGAATATGTTCAGCAGCCTTCTGAAACCAATGGCCAATGGCGTAATCAAATTTCTGATACCAAACAACTGGGCCATCTCCTAGTGGATGTGTTCGGGCACACACTGCACCAACCCCACCATCACGAGCAAGAATATCAAGAAGGGCTACAACCGAGTCACAAGTAAATTCAATATCAGCACCGGTAGTCAGAAATGAAAGCCTTATTTTTTGGAATATCATCTTTAACAATCCGATGCCTAATAATATAATTCATATACATGACTTGGCTCCATCGTTTTTTTCTCTTTACTTTATTGTTATCTTTTAAGTGAATGTGAAAGGGCATATCGCTTCCTTTCAGCCTATATTTTAGCTGTATCCCATAAGGCATTTTAAAAACTTTAGCATCTTTAGGGTGAATATCAAGTGTTTTTTCAAGCAAACCAAGCAACTGCATGACATAGTTATCAGATGTGTGCCACTACAAGCATTATCAAAAAAGATGTGAGACTCGTATTTGTGATTTCTGTTGTTCTGTTGGCTATTAGATTTAGTGACATTGTTGATTGACCTCAACAGTTGCCTCATCTCAACTTCATTTTCATGGTACATTGTAGAACAAATGAAAACATAATTATCTTTGGATTGTTCTCTGATCCTCTGCTGCGAATTATTACTGTACTCTGAAGAATACCCGGTTATTGCAGTTTTCTTGTTAACCACTAACTGTTGCTCTAAAAACATGCTATTGTAACGTGACATCCAAACCAAATCTTCCTCGTTAGCTAAAACATCATCAGAGTTTTTAAATATGTGATACGCAAATGCTAAATATTGTGAAATCCAAAGCAAGGAAGCTACTACTAGGACAAGATATCTGTCATTCAAATCAATAAAATATTTTCTAAATGGAAATACTGCTGAATGTCCTTTTACACATCCTAAATACCACTCGGTGTGGAGAGTAGCATTGGAATAAGAAATGCCCAAGATTGTAAAGTACACGCAATCTATGCAAACATGTAGGCCACAAAACTGACCAGCACATGTGTTAGAAATGCACTGAGCTCAAGGTCATGCCAGACAAACCTCTGAGGATGAAAACTGACTTCAAAGTCCAATAAAAACCTTGCATATATGTATGACACAAATGGAATGAATAAAATTCTCATAGCACTGGTAATCAACCCTACAAAAAAAAAGATTTACAGTTACATGCATACACTAATTCTCCCTGGAGATTGTGGCAATAAAATTAGTAAATTAGTTGATTGTTGATTTAATACAGAATAGTCCTTTACTGATGCTGTTTTACTATAATAATTATTAAAGTACTTTGAAGGCATGGTCTTGTCGAACAAACAACTTGGTTTTTATTTGAAGTTAATAGGCAATTTCATTCCATAGTTATGATCATTCATATTACCTATGAATTTTGATATTATTTACCTCACCCCCAAGGGCAGGTAAACTCAAAGAATTTTACAGCTAATAAAAAGTGATCATAACTACAAAATGGTATTCACCTGTTAATTTCAAACAAAAACCAACAAGACCAAAGGTCAATTCTGCTCAGGTACTATATCAATGATACATGTCATAAGGAGTACTATACCATATGAGCAGAAATCTTGGCATAGAATTAAAATTGGCGATTTGGCAGACCCTTAGAGTGTACAAAATCACCAAATTAAAAGTTTACCATAATACTTTAACCGACTGAACAGGCACAAGATCAAGCAAAGCAAGAAGCAAGGTGATGAGTTCATCAAGTGCGGATAGTGAGTACTGTAGATTCCCTAAAAATTCAGTAGAAATAAATTAATTCTGGTCGTGTCTGGCCGAACAGTTAGGAAAAAAATGTACCAACCCGGTGCTACTGTCGAATTTTCAGGGATCTATCCCTAATACAGTCTGTACACTAGAAACTACAACCAATAATATTATTAAACTATCTCGTGATAAATCTCACTACCAGATGCTCAACAAAGTGTTCCATGACTTAACAAAGCATTATCTGAGTGAGGGTGTATCATGCATGTTACAAGGAGATGTGGGGCCAGGGGAGATTTTAATATGTGAAACGAAGATCGTTTTGCAGTAGCCATGATGTCACATGATGATATCGTTGGGCATGTTCCCTGAACAATTTCAGCATCAAGGCAGCATATTGCATGAGGTCACCGGGAATCTTCAGTATTCAAGTCAACTAGTACCCCTAAGAGTCGAAAAATTTGTGCATTTATAATTAGAAACTTTCCTTTCGCTTGCTGAAATTTAGAGCACATTGCATTCAAAGCACAGGGAGTGCCAAATATTTAGAGATGTCAAAATTTTAGGGAATCTGCAGTAAGAAGAGAAGCGTGACCAAGTGGAGCATTTCATCAAATCTGATATGGCTATCAAGATAATTAGTGAGATAGCTAGCTATAGATAGTTTACCTGTTTGGGAGGCACAGTCTGCACTAAATATTTGCTTTTGATGTACTGATCAGTGTTGAAACCGGGTCACTACTGCTGACCCGGATGACCCACTGACCCGGATAGCAATCCAGGTCAGACCCGGATTTAACCCGGATTAAATAAAGCCGAGGCGTGCGATAAGAGCTAGTCTCGAGCGAGCGAGACTACGTTTTGAGCGTTCGATTCATGTTGAGTAAACGAGTAGTTATGTGATAACTAAGCCGGTAAGATTATAATTTAAAATCGGTCAGTGGGTTTTGGTTCCACGTAGTTACTGTGAATTTACAGACAGCAATTGGGTGTGGCTTCGTGCATACCTAGTATTACAATTTCCCAATATATTGAAGTGGGTGTGGCTCACAAAAGTACTTATCCTGCTGCAAGACTTAAATATATACAACTCTTACAATAATCGATTAGTGGGCATGGCTCCACGTAAGCTTGCAGACAGCCAACGTACACAGTTTCGTGCTACAGACTGCACATGGGCGTAGCTGAACGTATGTTTGTAATGAGATAAGTGGGCGTGGCTCACGAAAGAGCTACACGAGTAGCGTTTGTAAGTTTCCACGTCATCAAATGAACAATTTCGTTTCTCACGTGATCCAATCCGGGTCAGACCCGGATAATTTGTAAACCGGGTCGGACCCAGATGACCTGGAGAAAATGTGACCCGGTTGACCCGACCCGGTTTCAATGCTGGTACTGATGCCTGTGGTTAATTCTATGATTGTCTGCAATATCGCAGGTTATAAGCTTGCTGAAAGAAAACGAAGATATATGTAGTGAAGATCTTGCACTGAGAATGTTCCCAATTACTTTGTTTCCTTTGTGGATTGGCTTTGTATTGAATAAATCTTCATCCTCTGTTGTATAACAGACTCTCCAGTATGTGGGCCAGTACATAGGTAACAACGTAAGCATCTATACATCTTTGTAAATGCATAGCTAGCTGCTGGATTTAGACATACATTTTGTCAAATTAAACTCACCAAATGCAAATTATTAAGCAAATGCCAAATATTCTGCTCACCAAACTTTCTGCTTATACAGAATGCAGAAGGTGTCACAGTCTCGCGAAAAAATACAAGATTTGGCTACTATGCCACTATACTATGTGTTTATTCTACCATTTATTGGAGACATAAGTATTCTAGCATTGAGTATTAACTATGTTGTGCTGGCTATTACAATCCACTATGTTATTAGTTATAACCTTTGTCTGCTGTATAACCAGTTCAGTACGCACTAGGTGACTTATACAATGTACAGGAACTATGCACTGAATAACCAGTGTCATAATTTGTGACCATCTCAGCGATGAGAAAATCAAAATTTAAAAAATAATTTGTAAATTTATGCATGCTACAAGAAAAATTATGTTAGGTTTTTATCGGGCCAGTACTCGAAGAAGGAAGACTCAAATCGATTAAAACTATATACCATCTTATTTGATAAATCACACACCTAAAATACTGGCCAGTGCTTATATAGAAGGCCAATTATAATTAGTTCAAGCTGGTGTGCTACCCAGCTGAGTGTTTGAATTCACAAAATCTTGGGACTGATAATGGTGCTTAGATGGCTTAGTTTGTGACATACTCATAGCACCATAAGTCACACAGCTTGATTTGGGCACTTTGCCAAATAATCTTGCGGAATATCTATGGTATACCTTAACGTATCCCAAATGGATATTAAGCAATCTTATCTCTCAGAATCCAACAGTTGCTCAACCATCCTCAAGAGAGCTGGTCAATCTGACAAAGGATCTGTGGATGTGGTATCTGGAAAGAAACACACATTTCAACTCGACACCTCCCCAGAACTCAGAAAACCATCGTGGATGCAGAATCATAGTTGCAGACAGACAAGACAGACTGGAAACTGTCTCCCTTAATATCCCACAGAAAATGGGAACCTTTGGTCCACTGAAAGTGGACCTCTTTGCAACTCACATGTCTGCCCAGTGCCCACGCTACTTCAGCTGGCAGCCATATTCATCTGCAGAAGCTACAGATGCATTTCTTCAAGTGTGGACCCACACCCAGGGGTATGTTAACCCACCTTGGAATCTGGTAGACAGGACACTTACTCAGGTGCAGAATCAACAAGCCAACATAGTGCTTAAAGCATGTGTGGAGATCCCATCTATGACTTCTACACATGCTGGTAGACTATCCCAGGTTGATAACATCAGAAATCGAAATAATGGTTAACAGGGACAACTCCTTGATGCTCCCACAACTAGCCATATGGCACATCTCAGGGAACAGCTTTTGGAAGAAGCTACAGAGCTTATGCTTACCTTCTGGAGGTGACTCCTTATTTGCTAAGTGGCATTGCTGGTATTCTGAATGGGGTTCAGATTCCTTTTTTGGTCCTATACCTTTACAATTAAGGAGGGGTACAAGACTACAAGTACAGCTCTGTAAATACTTATCAGTCAGCAATATCGTCAGTTCATGAGAAGGTCGATGGCTACACAGTTGGCCTACGCCCTCTGATTTGCAGGCTTGTAAAGGGAGTTTTCCATGCCAGACCTCCTTTGTCACATAATTCACAAACCTGGGATGTTCAGAAGCACTAAGCTATTTTGACACAGTAGTCCTAAACTGTCTCACCCATCAAGATCAGCTGTCTGTCAAAATTGGATATATCCAAATGGGTGTGTGAGGTCTGCTATTATCCAAGTACCTTGGCCAAGCAAGGCCCACATCGCAGATTACCAGTTTCTTTTTTACCCTCTCTTCTAGGAGAAAGTAGATCAGTATCAACCATAAAGGAATAAGAGAGAAGAACACCACCCCTTTGGGGAAGGGAAACCAATCTACTCATAGCAATTATCAAGCCACATAAGGCGGTGTCCTCAGGTACTGTGGCTAGTGGTTTAAGTCCTTGCTGGAAGTTCCAAGTATTGATACTTCAAATTTTCGGCACTCACTCAGTCTCCTCTTCTGCAGCTACATCACCAGGGATTTCAACCTCAGACATCCTCAAAGCTGCAGGCTGGAGTTCTGAGTCAACCTTTCAGTGATTTTACTATAGACCAACAGACAATCCTTCAATTGGAAGAGTGGTGCTCAACCAACACAGTCAATTAGCTACAAACAACACCGTTTATATGTGAGACTGAGTCTTCTGAATTATAATCATAAATGGCTCAGATCAGAGTGGTATGCCAACTATTCGGAATTATATGAAGAAGATGAAGTTGAGCATATCAGTGGTCCCATCCATCCATCCCACAGGAAATGGTTGCAGCTATTCAAAACACTAAAGTGGGTGGTTTGATTGTGGATTTTGTTTATCCGGAGATTATTTTTACTACAAAATGCTACAAAACTGGCCAAATACTGTTGATATACTTCTTCTTTATACAACTCCAAATAGCTGGCAACTGAACCACTCTGTGGTCTGAACCATTTGTGAAATATTCAACAAACTATAATAATAATCATGGGTAGCTCACAAACCAGAAAACAAACATCACATATTTCAAAGGTCACTAATGAATGAACTAGTAATGTGGGCTTGTGGTAATAGATCATAGGGAATTTTTCAAACATAATCATTCATGTCATATTGGACAACCAAAGCAGTTCAGTCATGTGCTACCTTATGTTTGACAACAAATAGCCACTAAGTAAGCAATTTACTGTATAAGGCTGCTGGGAACTGTTCATAATTTCCTTTCTTAGAACTGTAACCACAGAAATAATTCCCTGAAACTCATGACTACTACCTACAAACATTTTTCCATGAAATACAACTTTGTTACAAATATAGATGGTGGTCATAACCTGATCTGACCACCTGCACAAAACAATGCAACATTGCATTCTTCTAGTTTACTATTCTATATAGACATTTGGGTTAGTTTTACCTGCTTTCAGTCGAGCTGATCCTTGTTGAGTCTTGCTATATGTTCTTTGTTGTATCCACCCAGACCACACAAAAGAGATCAATAATAGTGAAATAGGAAGTATAATTAAAATGGAGATGTCTTTGTTTTCTTTCTTATCTAATATGGCTGGAATTGCTGCAACAACTACACCTAATTGTATGAGAAGTCCTCCAATCTCCAATGCTGTTTGCACCCTCCCTATGTACTTCTTTAATGTATTGTTATTACCCACTGTTAAACTCCCTATTTGAGAATACTCGTGATGACTTTGTCCCCTTGTACACAAGTGTCGTAGTTTACCCACAATCAAATAGTACCCAATTGGAAAGCAGAAACATCCATTTAGTATTAGGATAGTTAGTGAGGGTGGTAGTCTACAGGCAACTCCAAAAACAAATCCACAAAGTGCAGCCACTTCAATGAGTGTTGTTATAAAGCCCTGCAAGTGTTATAAGAACAGTTATTATAACTATACCATACAGTACTATAGCAGTGTAATCATCAGCTTTAGTACTAACTACACTGCTATAGAGGACAAGTGATAGAGGATCACATTCACATTGTTTCAATCGAGACGGCATGGCAACAGATAAAACGACAGTAACGAAAATTTCTCAAGAGCCTACAATGTACGAACGTACCTCAAACATTTCACGCCTTGTAGGCCATGGATACTTCTTCGTACTTTTCCCAATCACTCCCCAACACAAGCAACGAATGAAGCTAAGCACCTCTGGGATTAGTAATAGGAATACTAGCTGAATGAACAGTACAGATCTGACCCTATCATTCCTTGATTCTGGGGTGACACTTTCGGAAAGACTGAACATTCTTCCAGTTATACTGACTACAGAGACTTTGCTCACAACTGTCGCCGTCCAAAGACATAGAGCCACGATGCACAACGCGGTCCATTTGATGATGAGAAGACCGACCGATTTCTGTGGAGTTTCTTCACCTCCTCTAGGCCTGCCCTGCAGTCTAGTCTGACTGTGCGTCGAGCTCAAGCTTTGCTGCACCGGTACAGGATATGCATTCAGTTCCAGCTGGTGCTGCTCGGCACCGTTCGCCTGGTGACGTTGTCTAGGCTCCATTGCAATTTCCTGACTGAAAGAAGTGTTTGAAATATGATTAACGTGGGAGCACAATAATTTACACAGTTGAATTACTGAAATAATTATTTCCTGACAATCGCAAACCCATACATACAATACAAACATACAATTATTTTGAACACGCATGCTGTAATAAATAAATTCAACTTTTATGAAAGTGTGCATGTGCACGAGATATAGTGTCCACATCAGATGGTTGAAACCAGTTGGCTTCCAATCTTTTGTGCTTCAACTTTGTCCGAGCCAGCAAGTGTACTAAGGTCTCAATTCGGTGAAAGATCAAAGCTCCAAATTGGATTAGAATGATGACACTGAAGATTGCCAGAAACAGCAAGCTGAATGCACGATCAGGAAGATTGCAATCGGTCAATTGTGGAAATACAAGGGTGTAAAGAAATACTATCCACATTATGTTTACAAGCAGCAGCACTAACAAGCACAGATTGCGAAGGCTATTCAGTTTTTCTTTCAGCTCTTCCACTTTGCCAAGATTGGCTGATTCTGGTTTTAGCTTGTTGTCAGCAAGATTTTTCCAAAATTCATACTCTTGTTTATATTGCTTTATTTTCTCTTTAGCTTCCTCAGAGAGGTGTGGGCTGATCATTTCCCGAGCAACTTCAGATAAATCTACAGCCTCTGCCTGTTCCATTTCCATCCTTGTTTTGTTAGTCTGAATTTCAACTACAGAACGACACAAACACATAAAAGTTATGATCACGAAGGTAGTATAGTTATAGCTATACTTACCGTCTGTGGGGTACTGCAGGTAACGGAGGTTTGATATCAACTGGTTAAGATGAGCTGTAAAAGATGCATATATGTAACCAATTAGCAATTATATTCTTGTGATGTTATGGGATAAAAGCTCGGTTACCTTTTCTTTTTTCAAAACCAAAATCACATCATTAAGGCTACCACAAATATCAAGTAGCAGAAATAACTTACAGCAACTGGTGCATGCTCAACAGTTTCTAGAGAGAGAAATTTCAAGAGCATGCACTTCTAACTAATTTACTGTTCATGCTATTAAGCAATCCATTCTGGAATCACAACAAGGTCTCACAAGCCATTGACGTCAGTGTACTCAAAGAACTGAACAACAATTTGGGGACTCCAGGTATACCAGGAAGCTTCCTCTGTGTGAAGAAAAGGAATAAGAGCTTATTTGTGAGCCAAATTATTTTGAAAAGTTGGTGTTTGTGAATTTGTGTGGTTAATTAATGTATTAATTGTGTTACTATCTTAACACAAGTGCACTACAAAATATAACTAGTTTTAGAGTAATAACCATGAAGGCTTCAAATTTCGTATGGAGATTTGACGGTAAAGTCTCCAGGAGTCTATATTTCATGTAACTTCGCGAGTTATGATGATAACAACACAAGGATGGTAGAACATACTTTTAGTGCTAGCTAGAGTCCTATATATTAATACTAAGTATAGAGATAAGCTGAAATTTGTTCAATGCAGTTTCCAGCGCTAGTGTAAAAAAATGAAGGACTAGTTTCGGTTTAACCACTTGGTAAAGAATCTGGCGTAGCTATAAAACAGTACAGGCTAGCTAAATTCTGCTTGGTTTGTGTTCCAACTTAAGTAGCATAATATGTGACCGGATCTGCGAAAACCCGACATAATGGCGCAAGCCTAAATTTTCAGTAAAGGCTATTGATTGCAATGGGTAAAATATTTGCGCAAATGAAAAAAAAATTCGTAAAATTTTTAAACGGTTTGTTCTTTGTAAAGAAAGGGTGTAATGATAAAAACATGGATATCATCTTATTCGCCTACTCAAGAGGAGTTCGAAACTCTTTGTTTCGTAGCAGTAGCTTAAAGGATACGTGAGTTATGGGCGTTTGTTTACGTCACGTCGAAGCGATCGTATGCGACCAATTTTTCTTCACTGATTTCGTCTCTGTATGTAGTGAAGAAAGGCGGTAGGTGGAAAAACCTATCACGTAATGGACTCCCCTATTCATGGCGAACACGATGGCGCAAGTTACAACTCTGTACTGCATTGCGTTTGTAAGTTACAATCGTTTTTGTAAGCAGCTGTAATATATTTTCCAAATACTTGCTGTACAAATCGATCTTTCTATTGCTGCTACTTTGTAGGGCTGTAACTCCAAAAGTTGTTGGCATACAAGGCTGAAACTTGGCCAGAGCATACACTCGGCTAAGTAGATTATAAATATTCAATAATAAAGGATTTGAAAAAATGCGCCATTATGTTGGGTTTTCGCAGATCCGGTCACATATATGGATATGTTATTTGAGTAAAAGGAACAATACAAAATCGCATGTTTCATGGCTTCACATAGCTTAAGCAATTACATTTATTGTTTTTGCAACCTTTCAAGTGCTTTACCTGTTAAGTGACAGAGGTGCAATACATCACTTTATTATCAGTACAATAATTCAATTGCATGAGCTTGTTATGGAAAATTGCCACAATGCCGGCAGTTAACCCTTAAACCCACATAATCTAGAAAACTGGATTTACACTTAATAAATATTTATGCATGCATTGCACAAAGTGCTGTAACTTTCGAAGCGTCCATCCTATGGCTATGCAATTTATGTCATTCTACTTTTGATGTAGCAAGGATTAAAATGATGCCTAGGATTTTACCCTAACGCTAAATGGTAAGGCCAGAACTAGCAGTGAAAACAACTTTCAGTAAGGAAACACGCAAACCCTTTACATACCTTTCTAAAATAATCGATAGCTCAATGGTAGTTGATCCTATCGCCTTGCAACAACTTCCATTCAGGAATTTTGTATCAGGCCATATATAACTCACGTGAGTAAACCCACAATTGAAATTAAACACGTGGCAAGAATTTAGAAACACGGAGACGCGACTCGTCACTGTTCACCGCTTCATAACAAATGAGCCACTGTAGTTACAGTATTCATTTAACCTTCTTCAAGTAGCCCAGTAGACACACTTTTAATCCACGTGTATTTGTAGGCCGTAAGAATTGAGGTACTCCACCTAGTGTCGCCATGCATGCCCATATTGTGTATACACGCATTTCCAAAAAGTTCTCTGTGGATTTAAGGGTTAAACTTGTCCTAATACAGTTTCAGAATGCATTAGGAACAATAATAACCTGAGACCACTGATCACTTGAGAATGCACCAGAAGCAATCTGGCAGAGTCTAAAATTCCTGGTGGGTATACCATTCTCAGGTACTGTATAGCCTGAATATTTCAAGGAGGAAATGTATCACTTTTTCCGAGCCTTTTGGGATAATCTTATCCTTGAAATTCAGACCACCACATATATTACATATGGGATTGCCTGCAAATCCATGAAAAAAAATTATCTTGAAAATATTGCCCCTTGAAATACATAGGCTATACAGGAGCTGAAAAGCAATCCAAAGGTGTAAAACACAAAAAATTCCTTCCCCCAATAGATACAACGTAGATCTTTATATTATTGGGCCCCTTGCTCTCATAAACTTTATTTTGCCCCCCTCCCAACCCTTGATGAAGGCCTGTATAATTTTTTTTTTAAATAATTACCTCTTCTAGTGATGCCCATTGATTGCAAGTCTGCTTTTGTGAGTTCCTTTAAGTTCTCCACATCTTCACCAGTATAGTAACCCTCTGTCTTGAATAGCGGCTTATGTTAGCTTAGTTTTAGGCTATCCAGCCACATCATAACATCAGGCTGAGAGAAAACAATATACATTAAACAGTTAACCATCTACAGTAGTCCCTCAATTATCTGGCCATCAAAGTTTCCATTATCCAAACTGTGGTGTGACTGTTCTATTAGAGTATTTGTCTAAAGTGTGTGTTCTATTAGAGTAATTGAATGGAGCACTGTATAACACTCAGGGGCCCAATGAGTTTAGATAACAGAGGGACCACTGTAGTATGGTAAAGGTTGCACTATATGGTATCTAATGCATTATAATATATCGCAGTATAATAACCTGGTTTTATATATCAACAGTAGGTATTAGACCTAGCGTCTTACCGGAACATCACTGTGTAGTTCCGGAGTCACGAGTGTTCAGTTTCTTAACTTCTTTCTCTAACTTTAGTAGGTAACCTCTCTTGTCTATTCCAATGGCTATCAGATCCTACACATTAACAGAGAAAAATTATTAGATAAGAACAGTAGCATGCAAATAAATTTACAAATTGTTACATTTCCAACTAGCAAGGAAGCTGTACATCACATCAGATACTTATCAATATACACAACTAAAAGTACTGTAACAGTATGATGCCTACTCAATGACTATTGAAATGGATAAGGGCTCACACAAGGGACTACAAGCCAGCAGTTGTGTCTTAACACATGAATAACAATGTAGCAGCTGTGTGTAGTGGATACAGCAATATCAAAGGTTAATATATTCAATTCTTGGTAATATCACTTACTGTTGTCCTCATTGCAGCTATAAAATCCAACTCTGTATAATAATATCCTTCCTTTTCAAAATTATCAGAGTACATCTCCACAAGAAGAAATTATAATCACTCATGGCATGCCACACTACCATATGCATGCGCAGGAAAAAGTCCTCCAAATACAGTACTAAGGTACTCTCTACAATTTGCTATTAACCAAGAGTAATACAATAAATAGTGCATTATCTGTCTAACTACTGGCTAAAAGGAAAGCTCTAGCTACTGTCTTTAACACATGCACAATAACAATATCATCAGCTAGACAAACAAGTCACACATCCACTTTGTAACAAGCAGTGGGTCTCCATCTAAGCATTGGCCTACTGCAGATTCCAGTCTTACCTGCTTTAAGTCGAGCTGATCCTTGTTGAGTCTTGCTATATGTTCTTTGTTGTATCCACCCAGACCACACAAAAGAGATCAATAATAGTGAAATAGGAAGTATAATTAAAATGGAGATGTCTTTGTTTTCTTTCTTATCTAATATGGCTGGAATTGCTGCAACAACTACACCTAATTGTATGAGAAGTCCTCCAATCTCCAATGCTGTTTGCACCCTCCTTATGTACTTCTTTAATGTATTGTTATTACCCACTGTTAAACTCCCTATTTGAGAATACTCGTGATGACTTTGTCCCCTTGTACACAAGTGTCGTAGTTTACCCACAATCAAATAGTACCCAATTGGAAAGCAGAAACATCCATTTAGTATTAGGATAGTTAGTGAGGGTGGTAGTCTACAGGCAACTCCAAAAACAAATCCACAAAGTGCAGCCACTTCAATGAGTGTTGTTATAAAGCCCTGCAAGTGTTATAAGAACAGTTATTATAACTATACCATACAGTACTATAGCAGTGTAATCATCAGCTTTAGTACTAACTACACTGCTATGGAGGACAAGTGATAGAGGATCACATTCACATTGTTTCAATTACGAATCAATCGAGACCAACAGATAAAACAGTAACAAATTTCTCACGAGTCTAACGTACCTCAAACATTTCACGCCTTGTAGGCCATGGATACTTCTTCGTACTTTTCCCAATCACTCCCCAACACAAGCAACGAATGGAGCTAAGCACCTTTGGGATTAGTAATAGGAATACTAGCTGAATGAACAGTATAGATCTGATCCTGTATACGTCATGGCTCGAATCTACGGTGACACTTTTAGAAAGTTTGAACATTCTTCCAGTTATACTGACTACAGAGACTTTGCTCACAACTGCCGCCGTCCACAGACTTAAAGCCACGATGCACAATGCGGTCCATTTGATGATAAGAAAACCGACCGATTTCTGTGGAGTTTCTTCACCTCCTCTAGGCCTGCCCTGCAGTCTAGTCTGACTGTGCGTCGAGCTCAAGCTTTGCTGCACAGGTACAGGATATACACTCAGTTCCAGCTGGTGCTGCTCGGCACCGTTCGCCTGGTGACGTTGTCTAGGCTCCATTGCAATTTCCTGACTGAAAGTGTTTGAAACATGATTAACGTGGGCGCACAATAATTTATACAGCTGAATTACTGAAATTATTATTTCCTGACAATCGCAAACCCATACATACAATACAAACGTACAATTATTTTGAACACGCATGCTGTAATAAATAAATAAATAAATTCAACTTTTATGAAAGTGTGCATGTGCACGAGATATAGTGTCCACATCAGATGGTTGAAACCAGTTGGCTTCCAATCTTTTGTGCTTCAACTTTGTCCGAGCCAGCAAATGTACTAAGGTCTCGATTCGGTGAAAGATCAAAGCTCCAAATTGGATTAGAATGATGACACTGAAGATTCCCAGAAACAGCAAGCTGAATGCACGATCAGGAAGATTGTAATCGGTCAATTGTGGAAATACAAGGGTGTAAAGAAATACTATCCACATTATGTTTACAAGCAGCAGCACTAACAAGCACAGATTGCGAAGGCTATTCAGTTTTTCTTTCAGCTCTTCCACTTTGCCAAGATTGGCTGATTCTGGTTTTAGCTTGTTGTCAGCAAGATTTTTCCAAAATTCATACTCTAGTTTATACTGCTTCGTTTTCTCTTTGGCTTCCTCAGAGAGGTGTGGGCTGATCATTTCCCGAGCAACTTCAGATAAATCTACGGCATCTACCTGTTCCATTTCCATCCTTGTTTTATTAGTCTGAATTTCAACTAAAGAATGACACAAACACATAAAAATTATGATCACGAAGGTAGCATAGTTAGCTACTTACTGTCTGTGGGGTACTGCAGGTAACGGAGGTTTGATATCAACTGGTTAAGATGAGCTGTAATAGATGCATGTACGTAATCAACAGTTACCCTTTTTTTTCAAAACCAAAATCACATTGTTAAGGCTACCACAAATCCCTTGTAAATATCAGGTAGCAGTAATAACTTACAGCAACTGGTGCATGCTCAACAGTTTCCAGAGAGAGAAATTTCAAGACACGCACTTATAACTAGTTTACTGTTCATGCTATTAAGCAATCCATTCTGGAATCACAACAAGGACTTACAAGCCGTTGACGACAGTGTACTCAAAGAACTGAAGAACAATTCGGGGACTCCAGGCGTACCAGGAAGCTATTCCTGTGTGTGAAGAAAAGGAATAAGAGCTTATTTGTGAGCCAAATCATTTTGAAAAGTTGGCATTTGTGAATTTGTATGGTTAATGTATCAATAGTGTTGGGCACACACTATCTTAACACATGTGCACTAAAAATAGAACTAGTTTTTGAGTGATAGCTGTGAAGGCTTCAAATTAGGGCATGAACAAATGTCAAACATTTGTTAGAATGTTCGATAAGCTTAACATTCGAATGTAAATTTCAACATTCGAACATTCGTTATCTCGCCCACGCTCAATTATTATCATTGTAAGAGTAGGTTTTTACTTTTATATGGTTGTTTTTAACATTAAATTGAGGTAATAGGTTTCAGAAATGTACGCAAACCTATCTTTAGTACATGTTCATAATGCAAAATTATTACTATTGTACTAATTGAGTGGGTGTAACAACATTCGAACATTCGTTAAGAAAAATTAAAGAATGTTCGAATGTTAAAAGTTAACACTCGTTCATGCCCTACTTCAAATGGAGATTTGATGATAAAGTCTCCAGGAGTCTATGTTTCATGTAGCTTTACAAGTTATGATGATAACAACACAAGGATGGTAGAACACACTTTTAGTGCTAGCTAGAGTTCTATGTAAGCTATGTATTAATACTAAACATAGATAAGCTGAAGTTTGTTCAATGTGGTTTCCAGCACTAGTGTAAAAATGAAGGACTAGTTTCGGTTTAACCACTTGGTAAAGAATCTGGCGTAGCTATAAAATGGACAGGCTAGCTAAATTCTGCTTGGTTTGTGTTCCAACGTAAGTAGCATAATATATGGATTCATTTTACATGTTGTTTGAGTAGAAGGAACAATACAAAATCACAAGTTTCATGGCTTCACATAGCTGCAAGCACCCTTAAGCAAATAAAGTTCATTACACCCATTGTTTTTGCAACCTTTCAAATGCTTTACCTGTTTAGTGACAGAGGTGCAATACATCACTTTACTATCAATACCATAATTTAATTGATGAGCTTTGTGCTTGCTATGGAAAATTGCCACAATACAGTTAAACTTGTCCTAATACAGTTTCAGAATGCATTAGGAACAATAATAACCTGAGACTCCTTCTGATCACTTGAGAATGCACCAGAAGCAACCTGACAGTCTAAAATTCCTGGTGGGCATACCATTCTCAGGTACTGTATCGCCTGAATATTTCAAAGAGGAAATTTATCACTATTTTCAAGCTTTTGGGGATAATCTTATCCTTGAAATTTAGACCACCACATATATTACATAAGGGATTGTTTGCAAATCCATGAAAAAACTTTTACCTGAAAATATTGTTTCTTGAAATACATAGGCTATACGGGAGCTGAGAAGCAATCCATAGGTGTAAAATATTTTTAAAACCTTCCCCTGATAGATGCAATGTGCAATAAGCACACAGATCTTTACACCATTGGGCCCCTTGCTCTCATAAACTTTATTTTGCCCCCCTCCCAACCCTTGACGAAGGCCTGTATATATTTAAAAAATAATAATTACCTCTTCTGGTGATGCCCATTGATTGTAAGTCTGCTTTTGTGAGTCCCTTTAAGTTCTCCACATCTTCATCAGTATAGTAACCCTCTGTCTTGAACAGTGGCTTATATTGGCTTAGTTTTAGGCTATCCAGCCACATCATAACATTGGGCTGAGAGAAAACAATGTCACAATTACAAACAATATACATTAAACAGTTAACCATCTACAGCGGTCCCTCAATTATCTGGCCATCAAATTTTCCATTATCCAAACTGTGGTGTGACTGTTCTATTGGGGTATTTGTCTAAAGTGTGTGTTCTATTAGAGTAATTGAACGAAGCACTGTATAACACTCAGGGGGCCAATGAATTTAGATAACAGAGGGACCACTGTGGTATGGTCGTCAAGGTTGCACTTTATAGTAACAAGAGTATATATTAGAAACCAAGAGTATCGAACACGTGTATTACCCCGTGATTAATGATTGCATAAAGTAACACGGATATTTCAGTAATTGTTCGCTTTCATTACCATTAAGGGTTGCTGTATTTAACCCAATTCGGCCACTGAACCAAGCGAAAACATGATAGCGGTATAGGGAATTGCCTAATGTTAAAGTTCTGGCACTGCCAAGCGGATCCCTGAAGGCAAGGCAACACGCTCGTTTGTACAACCGTTGCTTTAGCAAGCTGGAGTTAGATTGGGTCCTTACTACACTTTCTTTGTACAATATCTGTTGAATACTTGGTTGAATAACACGGAAAACTGGCGAACAAAGACCTGTTACATATGCATTTCAAATCACCATTTTGTGTAAACAAACAATTACTGAAATATCCATGTTACTTTATGCAACCATTAATCACGGGCTAATACACCGTTCGACACTTTTGAGTATCAAAGCGCCGCACTGAGTTATAACTACCATACAGCTAGACAGAGCGGTGCTGCTACCATCACCCAGTGATAACTAACTTATCACCCTGTTGTGGAGCCACTCAGTCTCGTTCGTGACATCATAATAACCGCGAATGGTATTGTTTACCAATGGAACAAGAGCCAAATAAGGAAACATTGATATAAAGCACACCAATATAGCACTTAAACCAGCTAAATCTTACAAGAAAACTGTTAATCCTTTACACAGTAACACTACAAGTTACCAATACGATAGTTTAACAAATGTTAAGAACAGTCTGTGACAATTTTTGCTCCAGCAATCACTCCCAACGGTCACTATGGTGAAGAACTAACTTCCTCTAGCTTCATCGTTGTATCTCGGACTACGGTAGCCACTTGTTGGTCTTTTTTTTCTCTTGCACACCACGAGACACCACCATACCAACCTCTGATGAAGGCGAATCATACCTGGAACTGCTGCTTCATAACACCGCCCTTCGCTACAGTTTGTAGGCAGTATGCAAGGTCTCTCTTGTAGCTATGAAGTAGAATCTCCACACAATTTGGACGAAATCTTGAGCACAGTGACAGAAACTCAAACCAGAACTTAATTTACTACCCCAGGCATTGATCCAGAAATAAACCAAGGTGTGGGTGGCTGGTCCAGATTTTAAGATGAGAGTCTTGAATGTCTTGGTAGTTACATCAGGGAAGAAGGGCTGACAATATTATCATCTAGCTTGTACAGTGAAGTACATAGCTAGTAGCATGCCCTTGTGAACATAATAAGGCCAGGCAAACTTGATTAATTGTTTCTCATCCCTGCCCGCATCCCTTTTTACCCCACCGCCTCTAATTTCATTATTGCTGTTATCAATCACGTGCACACGTATTTTGATGTTAGGAAGGCTGGTTATCATTTTACAGCACAGCAAATGTCACTTGCACCTCAGAAACGGTGATAGCTAATACGTAAGTAATAGTTCTTAAAAGGTTTTAGTTAACCTTTATAACAGACAGCTTGATTTGGAGTATTTTCTTTACTAATGAATAATGAAAAATTACATCCCACCTACATGGAAATCTCAATTTTTGTGGATGAGAAACTAGTAATCAAGTTTGCCTGGCCTAATGTATTTTGTAATCCCAGTACAGGCTGATCATGAGTTAACACCAGTGGTTAAAACAAATTGTAACACACCTGTAATACCTGTGCACATACTGCACATTCCTCTCTGTCATATGTGATATGTAGGAGATGATAGTTTAAGTTTGCTCCATTGAATAACTAAATGTGAACTATCATCTCATACTAATGACATGCCCCACAGGAAGGAACATCACCTTATACAGTATGTTTTTCACTACTTAATCAACTTAAAAATTTAACTAATTTTGAGGCAGTCGCATTATTCCACAGCCTTAGGGTGATTTGCTGCAGACATAAAAGTAAAATTGACTCAACCCTAAAGCAGACCCCACATTTTCCTTCAAGAAGTCCTATGCCTGGTGATAGTTAATACTGCCCATGATCATAGATAAATTCATGTATACTGCTACCGTCTACTGTAAGGTTATAGCCAGCTAGCATCGGAATCTGATGCAATGCAGAATTTAGTTGATATAACGAAAGAGTGTTCATGATCAGTAATATTCGGCATTATTAAATAATGCATGTCTGAGTGGCTGCAAGGCCATGCATGGTGGGTGGCTAGCCACCCCATCCACCCCCTCTGGATCAGTCCCTGTATCCGTAAACTTCCGCACACTCCCACGCACTGGGATATAAAATAGTTATATCTGTATACTCGGATGATATCATTGGTATTACACTCGTAAAGGGATATAACTTATCGCAGTATAATAACCTGGCTTTATATATTCAACAGTATGTATTAGACTTAATATACATGCATGTCTTACCGGAACATCACTGTGTAGTTCCGGAGTGCTCAGTTTCTTAACTTCTTTCTCTAACTTTAGTAGGTAACCTCTCTTGTCTATTCCAATGGCTATCAGATCCTACACATCAACAGAGAAAAATTATCAGATAAGAAGTTTACAAATCGTTACATTTCCAACTAGCAAGCTAGGAAGCTGCACATCACATCAGATACTTATCAGTATACACAACTAAAGTACTATAATAGTATGGACTCAATGACTATTGAAATAAAAATGGATAAGGGCTCAAACAAAAGACTGCAGACCAGCAGTTATGTCTTAGCACATGAATAACAATGTAGCAGCTGTGTGTAGCAGACACAGCAATATCAAAGGTTAATATATTTAATTCTTGGTAATATCACTTACTGCTGTCCTCATTGCAGCTATAAAATCAAACTCTGTATATCCTTCCTTTTCAAAATTATCAGAGTACATCTGTACAAGAAGAAATGACAAGCACTCATGGCATGCCACACTACCATATGCATGTGCAGGAAAAAGTCCTCCAAATATAGTACTAAGGTACTCCCGCAGTGATTCCATTGTTTGAACTTATGAAATACACAATAAGATCATCTGATATATGTGACCACTTCTGTCAAAACCCAACACAATCCCGCAAGCCTAAATTTACAAAGCATTGAATACAATGGGTGAAATATTTGTGTATTATTGAAAAAATTCTGTAAAATCGTTGAACACCACTTTCTTAGTGAAGGAAGGGACTAACAATTAAAACCTGGATATCACCTTATCTGCCTACTCAAGAGGAGTTGGAAAATCTTTGTTTCATTGCAGTAGACTCAAGGATATGCAAGTTATGAACGTTTGTTTACGTCACGTTGAAGCGATCGTATGCATTCAATTTTTCTTCACGAATTTCGTTTTTGTTTGCAGTGAAAAAAAAGGCGATAAAAGAACAAACATATCCAGTACCGTATAGAGGGAAACTTCAGTGGGGGTAAATTTTGGCGAATAGCAAGCTATATTGCATTTGGTGAAATAAATTTTGGCTAATTCAAGCTCAATTTTTAGCTATATTTGTATCTCAAGCGCTATAAGTAATTGGCAGGTTAAACTTTGGCGAATTTGTAGCAAATCGCAAATCACCAAAGTTTTCCCCTATGTGGTAATCGATTCCCCTATTCATGGTGAACACGATGGTGAAAATTTCAGCTCTGTACATCAATCCGTCGTAAGTTACAACCATTTTAGTAAGCGCCAGTAATATATTTTCCCTATACTTGCTATTGTTACTTTGTAGGGCTATAACTCTGTTGACATATGAGAAGTAGATTATAAATATTTAATAAACAGGAATTTGAAAAATGCTTGATTGTGTCGGGTTTTCGCAGATCCGATCACATATGAACTTATGAAATATAGATCATCTAATATACTATGTCATTACTCCATAACACTATACAGCTGTACTTACATCACATTCAATTCTCTCTAACCATGCAACAACTTGCTTGTCCAACTTTGGTTCAGGATGCAGATCATCAACAAGATGCTCCATCACGGGTGCTGGATTTGAGTGGGAATCTTCCACAACAATTGGTGATTTCCTTCCAATGCACTTGCAGAAGAAGCTAAGAAATCTATGCCATAATCCCATGAAGTAGTCGATCCACCCTACTGATTTGCCACTTCTACCAGGGCTGGCTGTTTCTCGAGTGCCCCAACTCCGATTGTTGATATTAGCCATGGAATAAATAATCAGAAATAAATACCCTGATGGTAAACACAGAAGGTACCAGATGAAGTGAAACAGGCAAAATATTTCATTGAAGTGCAAGATCCCTGCCAGTGTAAATGTTGTAGCAAATATAGCAAAATAAACTGCACTGACATCTACCGGAAATCGAAATTTGTCACTGGTACGATTAACATGATCTAATGGGTCTCCTTCAATAGCAGAACTGATTGTGTCCGTCAAGATACCAGATATAACTATTCCCATTACGATGGAAAATATCAGTGTCAACACCTTAGCAGCATCTATCTGTGTCTTCTCTGTAGCATACACACACAATGCACCATACAGTACACTGATGATGCAAAGAAAAACAATGAGGGCTACGTCACTTAGACCGTCATCTAAAGCTGTCAGGCCTGTAACAATGATTAGGATTACAGTCGCAGGAGATATCAAACTTGAAAATACCATTAAAAATTCATACATAATAAACATGATAGAAATTGAGTCATTGCCGCTGGTGATCTTTCCATAACTGCTGATCACTTCAGCTAAATTGGCAATAGTAGAAGGTATCCATCTTCGACGTTGCTTGTAAAATTCCTCAAATGATTCTGGACAATACGTGCTGTCTTGGGACACAGCCGAGTACTCTAACCTCCATCCTTTCTGAATAAGTAGTGTACAAAGCCACCTGTCCTCTCCCATGTCCTTTGTCAGGAAATCAAACCCAGTTTCTACACTGCTTGAATATGTGCTCAGTACTTGCTCTATAGCGCTGACCCTAAACACACTAAAACATCCTGGACAACACAACACACACCCTAAGATATGTTCAGCTGCTTTTTGGAACCAGTGACCGATGGCATAGTCAAATATTTGGTACCAAACAACTGGGCCGGTTCCCAGCGGATGTGTTCGAGCACACACTGCTCCAACTCTGTCATCACGAGCAAGAATATCAAGAAGGGCTACAACTGAGTCACAGTTAAAATCTATGTCAGCATCGGTGGTCAGAATAAAAGCTTTATCTTTCGGAATCTCACTATACTTAATACGATAGTTGAGTACATAATTCATATACATAACTTGGCTCCAACGTTTCTTATTCTTTACTTTGCTGTTGTCCTTTAAATGAACATAAAATGGCATGTTTCCTCGTAACTTGTACTCAAGCTGCATCCCATAAGGAGTTAGAAGTTTGGTGACTTTGGCAGGCTCAACTTTAAGAGTTTCTTTGAGCAAGCCAAGGAGTTGCATGACCCACTGATTCAACTGGTCTCCAGCGCAAGCATTATCGAAGAATATGTGAGATTCATATTTGTGGTTTTCTCGAGTTTCTGTTGCAGCTTCAACTGCCATACGATTAATAGACCTGAGCATCTGTCTCATTTCAACCTCATTTTCATGGTACATTGTAGAACAAATAAAAATGTGACTGTCCTTAGCAATATTTCTAATCCTGTAAGGGTCAGCTGGAGTATCCTCAACAACAAAACCAGTTATGGCTGTTTTTCTGTTCAATATCAAATGTTGCTCTAAGAACACACCATTGTAACGTGGTGCCCAAAACAAATCTTCATCATTAGTCAAGATAGTATCAGAACTTTGAAATATGTAATAACCAAATGCTAAAAACTGTGAAACCCAAAGTAAAGCAGCCACCAAAAAAACATAATACCCTAGCGTCCAGTCAACAAAATAGACACCTTTAAATGGAAACACTTCATTCACTTCAGCACTTCCCACATACCAAACAAACGATATCGGGGTAGATAGCAGCATTGGAACAAAGAATGCCCAAGACTGTAAAGCACACGCAATCCATGCAAAAAAGTAAGCCACGAAAGTGACAAGTATGTGTGTTAGAAATGTGCTGAGCTGGTCATGATCCCAACTGAAGCTGTCAGAAGTCAAGGTAAGATTATAGTCCAACAAATTAGAATATCCATATGCCACAAAAGGAAAGAGAAAAATTCTCACTGTACTGTTCAACAGCCCTGTAATAAGAGACAAACAATCAGAACTATTAACAAAAAAAACACAAATTATTATCATACGTCACATGTTAATAAGTAGTGTTCCACCGATAATCGGATCGGTATCGTATCGGAGCCGATATTGGGCTTTTCGTATCGATCGGTATCGGTTATTCAGGTATTCCGATACCGATTAATAGCCACTCGCGCCAATCGTCATAACCATAACTATCATCATAAATCCTATGCTAGCAAAACGTGAGGTATAACAAGTTGGAAATAGTGTTGAGTATTATTCTAGCATAAAAGGTGCAGGAATTGCTTTGCTAAACATCAAGCAACTGCTACTTACTATGTTTGCATGAAAAAGATCGAAATACTCTAATAGAACAGTCACTGCACAATAATATATTCTACTAGAACAGTCACACATAGCCAGCTTGAGATGATTGTAAATTGTATAGCAATTATCGGTATCGGTATCTGTATCGGTGAAAATTTGCTTCTAGGTATCGGTATCGGATCGGTAGTTATTTTTCTGTATCGGTGGAACCCTATTAATAAGTATAAAAAATATCTAGACCATTTGAAAAGGGGTGTGGCCCCTAAAAGTCAGGGTGAAAAAAATTAACTGTTTAAAACAAATGGAATTCTCATCATTGTAGCCGTTTCTTTGATTTCACAACTCCTTGGTAGTGTCTAATCACTGGACTGGACTACTGGACTGACTTTTTTTTGGTTTTACACATTTTTAAGGGTGGGGTTACTGTACATTTGGTGACTTGTGACAACATTTCAGCACTGAGTGGTGAATATGATACTTTAATCCTAAAAGGTAGCTGTGATAAGCCAAATGGGTTCAATTAAATGTATTTTATTCACTGCCTGACAATACCGTGTAGCATAAGGGGCAAATCTTTCTGAGGTTGAGCAATGTTGCTAAATTTTTTGTAGATTTGTTAACACTCCCAAAATATATTAGAGGTCTAGGATAAAATGTTTGCTGGTATCTCCCAAAAACCGCAAAATTAGCAAAAAAATTTTCTCCTCTTAATATTAAGGCTATATGGTATCTACATACTATACTGTATGGCAGATATACTGACATGTGTGTATGCGCAAAAATGTTTCTCACTGTTAGGCATACATGATTATTCTGATACTACTTTCTATAACATATATGTGTGCGAACACACAAACTTTGCATAATTGGTTATATTTTATTACTGAAATGAAATGTCTGCATTCTGTTAATTGTATTACAATGTCATTTAGCTGTTCATAGGAGTAGAAGGCCTAATGTATTTCGTGGACTGGACTCACACACTGAGCTGGAAACAATAATCCAGACATTATCCATCTCTTGTAACACTGGAGACCCCACTATCGAGCTACAACTGCTGATACTGCTCTTCCTTAGAAGTCAACAAACTAGCGCATGCACTAATTAATTAGAATACACTTACGATACACAGGTACTTGCAGTGATAAAGCGTGATAGAGGCTATTGTTGTAGCGTAGATGTTTTCCTTAATTGTTTTGGCACTAGTGCTAGGGTTGCAGAGATGAGCCAGTAACACTTCTTAGCAGGGTAGCTGAAGATGACACCGCCTGGCAAGGTGATGGGACTACATGTAAATAAACTGGGTCATCACTACAGCCACTAGTGCTAAGTACTGGAGCAACAAAAGAAAGGCATCTAAGCTGCAACAATGGCCTCTATCATGTTTTATCACTGCTAGTATCCCATGTATCGTAAGTGTATTCTAACGAATTAGTACACACGCTAGTTTGTTGACTTGTAAGGAAGAGCAGTATTAGCAGTTGTAGCTCGATAGTAGTGTCTCCAGTGTTACAAGAGATGGATAATGTCTGGATTATTGTTTAAAAACTGTTTCCAGCTCAGTGCGTGAGTCCAGTCCGTGAGTGTCCAGTCCACGAAATACATTAGACCAGAGTAGAAAACTGCATGGTCATAGCACAACAGCATACAGTGTGTACAAGTTTTAATAGTAGGTTAATTTAATGTACCCCCATTACACACAGCTACATACCATGGATTCCAGTGACTAGTCACCAATTCGTATGTTATAGAAAGTTGTATCACAATAATAATGTGTGTAAGAGGGAGGGAAACATTTTTGGGTATACCTACATGTCAGTATCTGCTATACAGTAGAGTAGATACTGTCAAGCAGTGAAAAGAATACAATGAATTGAACCCATTTGGCTTATCACAACTACTTTTTACTCAGTGCTGAAATGTTGTCACAAGTCAACCTATGTACAGTAAGCCCACCCTTAAAAATGTGTAAACCAAAAAAAAATGTCAGTCCATTAGTCCATTCCAGTATTCTGTGTAATTTACATAACAACTCTCTCTTGACATAATCTCCACATTGCATGACTACCATTTAACCATACAGTACATGCATGTGTATGTAGTGTTGCAGTAACCAAGTATCCTAAGTACAAGTTATACAGCTAAATTAAGTGGTGTCTTGCTATTCCATAGCTGATACATAGCTGCAGCAGGGTAATGTTAACAAACCTGGCATGATCACACCTTGCTTTTGTGTGTGCGTGCGTGCGTGTGTGTGTGTGCGTGGCATGCATGCATGTGTGCGTGTGTGGGTTTCTTTATGTGCAGGGGGAGTGGTCTAACTACATGAGACTAGAACTAGTTGCCAAAACATTTGGTTAAAAAAGGGAAAATACCCGAGTCTACCACTCAGTCCAGTCCAGTGATTGTATACAACCAACCAAATTTGTGTGACATACCTCACATGTACCATATTAAGGCAATCAGATAACACATTTAAGGAGCTTGTGAAAGTGTGCAAAACGACTAAACAAAGATATTAAGCCGACAAGGCTCATATCTCTAGAATGCCTGGAGCAATATCTCAACAATTAATTTGGTATATGGACCATCAAAGGTGGAGGTATTTCCATAGCAAAGATCTAGTTTTGTAAAGGCAGCACGGAACTATATATGCTTGAAAATCACATTATTGTACTTCCATTCTCTACAGGTGACTTGATTGTAGCTGAATTCTCTACTGAATGACTAGTGTGTAGCTGAACTCTGTACAGGATGGCTTGTTTGCAGCTGAACCTCCTCAGGGTAATTATTTATAGCTGAACTCTGTACCAATAGCTTATTTCTACCTGAATTCTCTACAAGTCTACAGGGTATCTGACAATCAAAACAATAACTCAGAATCCAAATTCAGCAGAAATGGTAATGTTGTAATGTAGATTACTTTAGGGAGAAAAACCATGTATATTCCTTCATGGACTCGTATATCTGTATCTGCTGTACATTCCTTTGTGGTACCAACCTGATAAAGTACCAGTTTTTAACTGTCCAATATCGATACAGCATTAATTACCAGGTATTTATTTTCCAAACACACTGGAAGCCCTCTGGCTTATAACCAAGACAGGGCTTGATTCGAATTAGGCTTTTATACAAGGCGTACAAATATAAAAGTATCTGCACTTCAGGTGTGAGGCATGACTTAAAACGAATACAATCAGCAACTACTCTGCAGATGGGTCATGACACAGCATCAAAATTGATTGTCCAACTATACAGTCTTTAAGTACAGTTTGTGAAACAATGGAACAGATACCTTGGGCTTTGCTACAACAGAAAGTGCCATCTAGCACACATATGGTACTCTTCAACCCCACATACACCACAACATTCTTGGGAAGTCACTACAACTCCCCCAAAGCCAACTAACCTGCTTTTAGTCTGGCAGTGCCCACTTCATCTTGGACAGTCACCCTTTGTGATCTTGACTCCATTAGTTTCTCCTGCACCCATCCTGACCACAACAAAGAAACAAGGGACAGAGTAACTGGCAATAGGATTAAAGTGCTGGGATGATAGTTATCCTTTGTATAACCATTTTCTGTTACAGACAATAGAATTGGGACTGCAATCAGTGCTCCAACTTGCAAAATAAAGCCAAATAATTCCAATACTGGTACAATTTTCTGTTTGAATGTCTTAGTACAAATCCCTTCTTCATCATATTGGTTGTTTATTTCACCGTATCCACGACGTCTCTGACAGAACATGTCACAGAAAAAATGTTTTGCTATCACAAACCAGAATACACCATTTAGCACTAGAATGGTCAAACCAGGTGGAAGTTTGCAGGCAACACCAAAAACAAATCCACAGATTGTAGCTACTTCAAATATTGATGTTAGAATGCCCTGAACAACAGAAAACATTATGGATTATGCTATTAAACCTTTAAGTTTGTACTAACCAATAACATTGCCCTCCACCTTGGCCAGGGAAAACTCCTGTCTGTCTTTCCAATCACTCCCCATACCAAGCAGTGGAAAAAGCACACAATTTCTGGTACAATCAATACAAAAACTAGCTGTACAAATATCTGTGATTTAATAGGGTTGCCTGCATTATCTGTATAAAGGGTATACATGCGGCTGGTGATGCTGACAAACGAGATTTTGCTGAACACGGTTCCAACCAAAGTGCAGGCAGCGATTAGAAACAATGCCACTATCTTGATGACTCGTAACAAGTTAGAATGAGTAGGCTCCACTGCCGCAACGTCTGGATGCTCCCCGCTATCGTGATTTTCCATCTCCCGCTGCATGACGCCTTGCTTACGAAAATGTCTAAACTTCACAGAGGGTCTTACTGGAATCTGTTGGGATATGTTAGGTTTCTCAGGAGAGTTACGTACCGGTTCTTTGAATGATACTGAATTAACAGAACTCAGTTCTATGGCGTTTTGAAATTCAGACCCACCGTTTTCCTTCTGCCAAAGAACATAACTCGACATTATGTGCTTCCTGTAGTAAAATAACAATGTAATGAAGTTAAATTGATATTTATTCTGTCGGTACTTACCATACTGCCCTGAACTTCAGTGGATTCTTTGTACAGGGGATAAATTATATCACATGACTTAGGACGGCCCGCGCTAATTTTTGTTCAACTTTACGCAACACTTTCTCCAACATTTATGCAGCACTTATAAATGGCAGAATGTCTTTGTTATAATGAGTATATAAGTGGTGCACTGAGTAGGCCTTTTATGGTTTAGACGAAAGTAGACCTGTCACGTGAACTAGAGTGTGATTTAAGCGCCTGCATTTTTTACTGCAGGGAAAGAAAAATGGCAGCGCTTGTTGCATCGGATGAACCTGGTCTGCAAAATAGATACTTCGCAGTCAGACATGGCCAAGTAAGTGTCAATTTTATGTGTACTCATTATACAGTGCAATTATTAACACAGGCCGAGTCAAACGTACAGAAAATTATTGTCTCAAATCCTGCCATTGGCGCAGATGCTTACGGGTTAACTGATTTAGGAATGGAACAAGCAAAGCAGGTGAAGTCTCACTGTACTGGTTGAAATATTAGTGCATGGAAGCGTTCAGTATAATCTATAATTTTATTGCTTTTAGGCGGGTGGAAAGTTAAAAGCATTATTGTCCCCAAATTGTGCTGAGGTTGTAATGATTTCGTCACGTTTTAAACGTGCAAGACATACTGCTGAAATCATCCATGGTCTGCTGGGATGTGCACAACCTCTGGAGATAGATGACTTACTAAATGAAAGAGGTTTTGGCTCATATGACCTTAAAGATTCCTCAATTGTCCATGAAACTTGGAAGAACGATGCCACCGATGCTGTTACCACCCAACATGGTATTGAAAGTGTTATGAATGTTCTAATGAGAACCTCAAAGCTTGTGAAACAGTTAGAGGACACTTATGCCAATAAGAACATCATTTTAGTATCACATGGTGATCCCTTGCGGATCCTCTTGACGATGTTTACCCATGTTGATCCCGGTCAACATGGCTCCATCCGTCACTTTGATAATGCTGAGATCAGAGAATTGACCGATCCTAATATATTGGATACTTGTAGTAATAAATAAATTTCAAGACATTTACCATATTTATTGTATAGGAGGTTATTTGTAAACATACTTATTTCAAAACTACAATTCTTTTACTGTGCTGTTTTGGGATGCTTCCTAGCTTGAGATGGTTTGTCTTCAGTAGTGTCTTCCACTGCTGGTCTTTTTCTTTGCATGTTCTCTTCTCGTTGACTTATTGCTCCCTGCACCACATTGTACTGGTAGGCAAAGTAGTACAGCAGATTGTCGTATTCACCATCATATGCCCTAGAGATCATGTAGATAAGTATTTGTATGACAATAAATACAGAGTACTAAAGGCATCAAATATAACTGTGAATATAGGCTGGTTAGCTGTTGCGTATTTTCTTATCCGTCTATTACCATAATAATAAATGTCATGATAAAAGTGCTTGTCAAGTTGTGCACATTGTTATGCATATATTATTGAAAGGAGATTTGACATGTACATATCTTAACGCCACCCCTGGAGCTGTTGACAAAGGCAGTATTTTGGACCAACCATATTGAACTTGTTCTTTGGAGGTGGGGACATGCAGTATGTTGTATTTAAAAGGTTTGCAAACTATTGCCCTATATTCACGAATGTTCGTGTAGGCTCAAAATACATAGGACGATGCTTTTTGTTGTTGTTTCTGGAAATTTTCAAACAGACTGACCATTCAAATAAACCGAAGAAGTGTAAAATTTATTATTGGATTGTTTGTAGCATTTGACATCAACATAACTTTTACACACATAAATATGCACAAGGTGGACCACATTGGACAGCCATTATTCAAAAATCTTTTTTTTTTTTGTGGGTGATCTAAGACAATATTGTATTCCTTACCTAAATGAAGATCCTAATGTCACCACTTTTTGGATATTTAATAATGTTAAAACTACGTTGATACTGAAAGCAATAGGTGGAGTTATAAATTAGCACTTATTTGTTTTTTAACTTAAAAGATCATTCTGTGTGAAAATCACCAACAAAAGAAGGCATCTTCATATTTCCACAGGACCATTGTAGTCATTATGGAGTTTTTGGTCACATGACTACTTTTACATGTTAAAATTATGCTGATATCAAATGCTACAAGCAATACAATAACAAATCAGCACTAGTTTGCTTCATCTGTAGAGTCAGTCTTTGTGAAAATTTCCAGAAGCTTCAGTACACAATGCAGCTTTGTACGAAGGTGAGGCAAACAGTTTACACAATGAATCCCTACAAGTTATCAATATCAATGGTAACACAGCTCTACAAGATAGCCATACAAATTTGCAATAGTAGACCTGCAAATTCATGAAAGCTGTTATACATAATCATGCAAACTTCACCTCACGCTTGTAATTATAGTTTATCATGAATCCTTGTGACAAAGTTGCAAACTTTTTTTCTGCAAGGTACGTATACTCTGTGACAAGCGTCTTTATCCCAATACTGGGGAGTTCGACACTCAAATCCCCTGCATTGCCCCAAATGAACAATAGTAGAGAATAGTTGCATCGTTACATTGTCCATCAAAATATGTCACCTAGCTCTCCAATTATTTGTAGCACTCTTTACCAAGTACCCCTCGCAACTCACTGTGTAGAGGAATGATCGTGGTACTCTTTGACAAAGTAATAAACAGCTTCAATGGTGGCAAGGTAATGTTTTGATTCCCACTGAGTCCTCCAGAAACAAGTCACAGCATCTTTCAGTTGTACACATACCAGATCAGATAAATTATCATGCTGTGAATAAAGTTTAAAGTGAAGCAAATTCTTGTAGTATCTCTTTACTTACGATACACATGCCACGAGATTGTGACCACGTTGAATCAATAAACACAACTCTTTCTAACTCTTTTAATGGAGTACTTCTTGCACTACTACTGCTACTGCCTTTAACAGATGCTACCAACTCTTCAACAGTAAGAGACCCCTGTGTCAGGGATAATGGCATAAGTCAAAAATACAGAGACTTGTATAGTCAAAACACTTTTTAGGACGAAAATCAAAAAAGCAGTATGTCTGGCTAATTGAGAAAAGATGAACTGTACTGTACCTCTTTGGGATATATCAATACAGTTTTTGTCTTGTCATATTTGGGCATATCCTAAACAAATAAACATACCAGTACAAAGTGTATAATATTCATGTGGGACTTACAGGATATTGGTATATAGTCACCCAGTCTGGTGACAAGATCTTTGCATGTGCTGAAGTGCTTTTTCCTGATGCCTCCTCCTTGTGCTTAACTCTGCAAATACCAACATAAAGAGGCATTCAGGAAAAATAACAGCAAAAAAATCCCCACTTTTGGGCACTTAACGCTTGCAATAACAAACAATCCCATGTCACATCACTCCCCTGCATGTCACCTACATGTCTATCTTAACTGGCAGGGCCACAGTTGGAATAAGCTCTCTGGTAACTCCTACTAACACGTAACAGTCGTAGCAATAGTATTTTCTTGATCTGCCACATAATGGGCAAGGTGACCTTTGGACGCGTCTGTGTAACACATATTTATTATGCAGAGTTTAGCACTGACAAAACTTACGACCTTAAAGGATCCCAGGAAGCTATTTTTAGGTCCTGAAATGGGTTTTTGCAGTCAAGACTTGGTTTTAGCTTTCCAGACATTTCGATTGTGGGTCGAATATTTCTCTGGCAGACAGTCAGTTTCTTCGGGGTTTTTTGAATTTATACTCTCCGTTTGTCAAGAAGAAGTGCCCTGAACGCTTGTGCTATTTTCAGCAGTGTTGGTTTTAGTGGGAATTGGTGAGTTTCACGATTAAATTTGAGTTATACTTTGGTCCATCTGTCTAAATGCACACGCATCCATTAATGGTTATTGTGTCCTATGGGTTGGTAACTAGTGTATAACGGTTTGTGTATTTTGTGACTAGTCTGGTCTTGTAAACGTGTAAAAGGTCATTATTTTCCCACTTGTACATATAGCGCCCCCCTGGGCCTAGCTGCTGTTGATATACATGGCAAGCATATCAGATGATTCGGTGACCCCTGTAACACCAACATCAACAGCTAACAAGTTACCTTGGCCTATTCGCAAGGAAGCCTACGATCTCAAAGATGTGATAGGTAACTGGTGTGGACTGTAAACTGTGATAGACATGCTTTATTGTTACGATTGTTTCTCAGATTGTGTGTGTTTGTACCTATCGTCAAAATGACCCAAAGGAGAGGGGCGTGCATACCTGGAAAAGCATAATATTAGTCATGTTTGTGTCCCTTCTCCCTTTGAACATAAAGGCACGTCACAAACTTCAGTTACAAGGGTACAAGAATAACTACTCTAGATGTTCTAAAAGGCCATAAATGCCTCTATCTTAGGGAAAATTTTAATCACGTAGCTGCCAAGGTTGGTGAGTTATTGCTATTTAATAAAATATAAAATACTGTTAATCTACAAATGTTCAATGTGCCGTCCAAAAGGCAGGTTTTTCTATTGTGTTCATCAACCAATTTGCACTCATGCTTTGTACGTATGTCCAATGTTTCATTGTTATTCGCATGACCCGTATTCCAAATTTCCCTATATGACTGAAAGTTCAACATAAGACGTTTGATATTATATGACAATTATCCTTTTGTATGAAACATTGCTAGTCAGTTTGTTTGTTTAATTATGACTATTGTGAAGTGTTTAGTGGTTAAGGGGCTTAAACACACTAACTGATCAACTGCACATGTACATGCAGTGCTTGTGGGCCAAAAGCTCTGTGTAGTGGAAAAGCAGCTGTAGAACACTGAAAGCAACTTGCACACTGTTCTTACTCTCTATTCATGCTAATATCACTCCATTGAATACTTTAACAAATCTGTTTCATGGCACAGAAAACTATAGTTTACATACATAATGTTACATGGAAAAGTACATGTAGCCATTATGGCATGGATGCACCATATGGAATTCTCAGCAGGTAACTGGCATGCAATAAACCCATTTTAATTTTTAATTGTCAAATTCCGTCAATGGTGGTTGAGTTTTGTGACTACAGTTAAGAAGAGTCTATTGCTACTAACTATTAATGGTATGCTAAGAACTTTCTGACCACAATTCACATTTACCTTTTTTTTTATTAGTGTAACACGCAAACTTTATGTTGTATGTACAAGCAGTTACTCCACTAGGCTGTTGTCAGTATGTTTACATGTAACATGTGCACATCACATGCATTTAGGAACCATGTGTTAATCACATGTGTGTTTAGGATGTGGTTCCACTGCTGTGGTACAATCTGCTGTATGTACCGAAAAGAATGAGAAGGTGGCTATCAAACGAATTGACCTTGACAAGTACAGTGGATCTATTGAAGAACTGCAGGTATGTTACGCCAAGAGTTCATAGTGTTTATACACTCTCCCTTTATTTTTAATGTTGGTTACATATTGTGTACATACACCCTAATGCATACTAATGAGGTGAATATTATTATTGTGTTGGAAATTGTCTGTAATTGTGTATGACGCTCAGAAAAGTGCACTGTTAGCAGTAGCCAGTGCAATACATTGTGCTAGTGACAATGAGGTAAAACTTTCATGGTCAAGTGCCTGATGAAGATTTTGAAATATTTTTACAGCTGGTCCAGAAGCACTACAAATTAAGCCAAATTTCTCTTTTGAAATTCTATCCTCAAGTTATTACTACAAATGTTTTTGAGCTACATAAATGTGCATACTATGGTGCATATTGATTCTGAGGTTCTGAAATATCATGGACATACTGTATGTGCATACTTACAATACAAATCAATGTGATAATGTCATGTATGTAAGCCATGTACTGGACTAGGGGAGCTTTGAGGAGACTAATCCTATCAAGTAGCTCACATCTCCACTTAACAGATATTCTGGCTACTTACTTAAAATACTGAAAGCTCAATAATCACTTATTAGTGGCACTCAGAAACGGATAAGGCTGTATCGCAACATTTTTTTTATTCTTGTCCCCCTATAGCCAGTACATGTTCAGAGGTGCATGTTTTTTATTAACAATACGGCACCCCCCCCCCCCCCGAGGAGACGTGACACATACAGAATATTCATTACAATAAAATCTAGAGTTGTCAGGTATGGCCTAAAAACCCAGAAGTAAACCCAGAAATAAATACAGCTAAAATCAACTATCATCAAACCCATTTAAGGTCCACAAGTTCAGGTGTTCATTCCCTGGACAGGACATCTGCCAAAATGTTATACTTACCAGCAATGTAACAGATGTCCAGGTCATGGAATTGCAAAGCCAGAGATGCTTGTTTTTATTTTCAACTTTGTTCAGGAACACCTGTACTGTAGGTTGTGGTCCCTGTGCACCTGTATGGGAAGTTGATTAGGATCAACATAGAAGTCAATGTAATGCAAAGATTAGAGCCAGGGATTCCTTCTCACATTTTGAGTAGTGCCTTTGACTTGCATTAAACTTATGCGAGAAATAGCCAATAGGGTGATCTATCCCCATGGAATCCTCTTGTAAAAGCACTGCTCTTGTACAGTACACCTGTACCAACATTACTGGCATCCGCAGTGTGTATAAATAACTTAACAAAGTCAGGTGTAGCCAAGACAGGGCTGACACAAGCATAGCTACAGTGGCTCTCTGACAACTTTCACTCCACACAAAATACTGTTCTTTTGATAAGGCTGGTCAAAGGCTCACACACCACTGGCAAAACTTCTGCAAAGCTTTCTGTAGTAGCCCAAAAACCTCATAAGGTCTTTCCTACTGGTTAAGGCAGGGTACTTGATGATGGCCTCCACCTTAGCATTTACAGGTTTCGTGTGGCCCACCCCACAACATGTCCAAGGTTGGTCACAACAGCATGTCCGTTCACTGTTAGATTGGCTAACCTCAGTTGAAGAAAAAATTGCACTCACTTGCTGGAGGTGTTGCTCTCACGTACTGCCAAACATGACGACATCGTCAATATATGCCTAACAATTGCAACCCTTGGATTATCATCTACTGGAACATTGCCAGAGCATTCTTCGTACCAAAGAGCATCACTTTGTAGTGGTAGAATCCCTCTGGTGTTACAGAAGCAGATATCTCTTTGGCCAGTGGTACTCACCAGTATCCTTTCAAATCGATCTTGTTCACACAATGGGTGCAGTCAATACAGTGTTTACTTTATGATAATCTCTGCAGAAGCGATAAGTTCCATCCGTCTTTGGAACTTGGTGAGCTTCCGTTACTCTGAATTGGCTAGACAATATGGGCATTACTATTCAGTTGACTGGAACACTGGACTGGACTACTGGACTGACATATTTTTTGGTTTTTACCCATTCTATGGTTGGCTTTATGGAATCTTGCTAACATTTAGGGCACCTGTAGCCCACTTCTAAATGCATTTCACTACCATTCATTTGGCCACTATACGACACTTATTCCTTACCCTGGTGTATAGTAATGCTGCAGGCATTGAAGGGAATGTGACAGCAATAGTTAACCAGTGATCAACTTGCCAGTGGACAATATTCTTCGAGATATCCTTAGAGGCAAGCTTGAGGAGTAAGCTAGTCTTGCTGTCAAACTTCTATTTCAGTGTAGGGGCTAATCAATTAAAGACTATAAGTGCCTGTGCTGAGAAATCTCTAATTGGTAAGCCCCTGCACTGAACTAGAGGTCTGGCCATGCATATTGTCCACTGGCAAGTTGATTGCTGGTTAACTATTTCTGTCACATTCCCTGCACTGCCTGCAGCATTACTACACACCATGGTAAGGAATAAGTGTTGCATATACTTAGTCTAGCTATAGTGCAGCATAATGAGCAGTAGTGAAATTATTCAGAATGAGATGGTTTCGCATATTCCACTGTTTGTCGTCAGCGTTTAGAAGTGGGATGCAGGTGCCCTAAGGGTGCTTGCTAGCAAGACCCCATAAACCCAACTATAGAATGTGCAAAGACCAAAAAAATATGTCAGTCCAGTCCACTGAATAGTGACGCCCTAGACAATATCGCTCTTCAGCATGTAGTGAACATTCCTGGAACATCTGAGAAAAGGTCAGAAAACTCTCCCTCTGGTGTAGATAAATGTGTCAACTTCTCCACATCACACAAAGCACTTGCATCAGACACCATCTCTAGCTCACTTCTTGTGCTACACAAGCTGTTGCACCAACACATTCTGTCTCTTTTCCATGGTATTTTTAAAACATATTTACGTGGCATAGACCCTGAGTCTTACGTCAGTCAGGTGTGTCAAAGACATAATCCAGTTCTCTAACTTTCCTTGTCACTACATAAGCGCCACAGTACAGTGGATCCTCAGTTATCCGAACAGCTTTGTTCTTGAAGTTAGCCAAAAGTGTTCAGATAAGTGAATTTGTTCGGATAACTGAAGCTCATTGATTTATATACAGAACTTCATTCAACTACTCTAATAGAACAGTCATTTACTCTAATAGAATGCACACTGATGACAAAATACTTTAATAGAACAGTCACATTTGGCATTCGGATAATCGAGGTGTTTGGATAACTGGGGTCGGATAAGCGAGGATGTACTGTATCATGCCTGTAGAGGATGTTAGGGAATTAGAAACAAAGCCAAGACTTTTTCTCCTACACCAAGTCTTCATCTTGCACTGGGAATCTTCAGGTTCTGCTGTGCAAAATTAGTTGCACTCATTAGCTGGTAATGAAGACTAGTCTTTCAAGCTATATGGAGGATCAGTGGGCCTTGACTACTTCAAACTCAATGATTCCTGGACAGCCTCCCTGGCAGTGAACAGCAAAAGGTGTATCCCCTGGATCCAGTCACTCTGATACTGTGTACAGTATGCCCTGAACATAGTCTTCATGGTTTGATGGAAGTGTTCTAATGCTTGAGACTAAGGATGGTAAGCAGATGACTTATACTGCCTAATACCCAACTGGAATACTACTGTACTTGCTGCATAATTCGAACCTTGGTTTGACTGAACCAACTTTGGCAGGCCTATATACAAAAGGAAAGAACTTCATCAAGGCATCAACATTCTTGGGAGCCTTAATGTTTCGGAGTGGTCTAGGAACAGCTTTTGGGAAGCATGTGGGCTTACACGCTATAGTAAACAAAAAATTATTCCGTGACTTTGTTTTGCGAGGTACAATCGATATGGTTCTCATTAAACAGTTCACCACAAGCCTTCAAAGGAGTAACTGGAATCAGTTGATTCGGTTTGCCACCACTTGACAAACATGACAGGTCCTGCAGAACTGAATCACATCTCGCTTCAGCTTTGGCCAGAATGTGCAAATATTTTGTGATGTCTTGTTGATACTCAATTCCAACCAAGGGAGAAAGGCTAGGGCCAAAACCCTCCTTCCAAGGGAGGACAATCTTATATGAAATTTGCCACTCCTCGTTAGCTGGTGTATTGGGGGTCTCCACTTCCGCATCAGGACTCCAGACTTCCTGTAAAAACAGTTGGTTGGCTAGGGATAGCAATTTCAGATTGTGTTGTGTAACTGGGCTGCATGGCTGCTTGTCTTGCTGCAGCCCTGATAACTGCACATGCCAGGAAAAGCCCTGGAATAGTGCATTCCAACATGTCCACGTCCTTAGTCAACTCAGGGTTGCTGATCACTGACAAATCAGGCATCACTCTACTGCCTGTCAAATCATTTCCTGAGAGCCCTATACTAGAAAACTAGACCTTGTTCCCACTACAAGAGGTTCAGTTACCAAGCCACAACAAGTGTGGAGTGGTACACTAACAGGTGCAAGTCCAATTCCTTGTATGAACATGATAGCTCAATGAGACTCCCAGTGTCTATTGTAATTTGCACTTTTCCCCATCTTCATTCAGACAGTGAAACAGAACCCATGGAAACAAAAGGCTTCAACTGCTCATGTGGAGACAATGACACTACTCTACTTGCAGAAGTTAGTTGTACATGGCGAGGTACAACCAAGGAGTTGGACCAGGCATTCTTCTTCTCTCCTTTCCAACACTTGGCCACGATGTGGCTGTTCTTCTTACAATATTAACACACCGGCGCATTGAATTTACTGGATCTCAATCCATCAAGCTGGCGTGTCAACTTAACACTGGCAGAGCCTGATGCTCCACCTTTGTGAACACCTGGGCATCTTCTGAAAAGGTACTCTTGGGAGTCAACGAGTAATCATCTACCAGGACAGTAGCTTGGTGGAGACTTTCTGTATTCTATTCATCAAGATAAGTCTTTGTGTGAGGAGAAAGGCAAGATTTAAACTCCTGCTCAAGTAAGCTGACGCAGTTCACTGAAGTCATGATTAGACGCAAACCATCAATCAAATTGTCCTGTAAAAGTTTGTGAGTCCTGCTTGTGGCTATTCCGGAACTGCTGCCTTAAGTTTTTGGCATAAGCCTTGAGTATTACACTCTTGACTGTGTCGAATCAAGAGCTCTGCTCAACCAACAGTGTGGAATAAACCTCACAGGCTTACATGCATGTAACGTATGTATGTATATGGTGCACATTGCCAGAACAATAATACGGTAATGATGAAATGAATTATTCAATTATGTATGTATGTATCATCTTGTGCTGCAGAAAGAGATCCAGTTGATGGGATGGTCTCATCACGACAATGTGATGACATATCACACATCATTTGTGGTTAAGCATGAACTGTGGCTAGTCATGAAGTTGATGTCCGGAGGTGTGTTCTAATGTGCAGACTTTTGCATGTGTGTACCATTTTGTCTGTATCACTACTATAAATTACATTAAACACTATACTACACACACACACACACACACACACACACACACACACACACACACACACACACACACACACACACACACACACACACACACACACACACACACACACACACATACACACACACACACACACACACACACACACACACACACACACACTTCATTGTACATGTATGTAGGTTCATTGCTGGACATTTTGAAGCACATGTCAACCAAAGACATGAAGGGTGGCTACTTGGATGAGACAGTTATTGCTACGGTACTGAAGGAAGTGCTACAAGGCCTAGAATACTTTCACAACAATGGTCAGATCCACAGGTATGTACTACAGTATAAAGGGAAAATATTCTTTGTATAGTGTAATTCCATAGAAAAAACCATCTATCCTAAAGGAAATAGACTCAAATTTTTAAAAGCTTCAGTAGTATAGAATCAATTGTTGACCTACTTAAAGTAGTAGTTGTGTCATTGGACTGATCACTTGCTCTGCTCAGAGCACTTTTTTTTATTTGTGTGGAGCTACACTGTACATGTTAGTGAAGGGTTTTGCAGTACATGTATGTCTTGGCTGGCTGACGTATTGTGTTGTGTCTTGCTCAATTATTTCATTTGTGTGTAATTGTGTGTAGAGATGTTAAGGCTGGGAACATTCTACTTGGTGAAGATGGTACAGTTCAGCTAGCAGGTACGTAACTGTCTGTGATAGCAGGTACAGTGGACCGCATGGGTGATTAAGTGCACTAGCTATATGTTTGGGACCTGCTTGAGATAGTCACTAAAATGAGATAGTCAGGTACTGGATTGTAATATTTCAAAACAGTGGTCTGCTTTATCATGCCTCACCTTAGATAATTAACTATAAGGATTAGCACAATATTGCTATAGGTGCACCAGTGAAAACAGTTGCACAGCAGAATTCACTGCTTTGATTGTTTGGTGAGCTAAGCATAGATATTGCCTATGTAGCTTTGGTAGAATCGTTCTACCACTTCCTTCTCCGTAGGCTAGGTTCTGAGCTATTGTTGGTAGGACTGATTTGTGAATTAAGCCACGTATAACAACAGTTTGGCCTTTGAGCTCTTCTATACAGGTATTGGTATTCTGCTTACTCGGGCATATCTGCTCTCCTTTCACTTAGGATAGGATACAATTTTCTCCTAGGTTCCATGCTTTGTGATAGCTATGCTGTGGTCCAACATCTTCCAGGTATTAAAAGAAATACACAAACGGATTTCATTTAATTATCACTAATCTTTTAATTATTGGTGCTTGTATTTCTACCAAAAACTATTTTTCAAAATGCATTTTGATTTTCAAAGTTTTCTCAATCTTCCGCTATACCGTACTTGACATGGTCACTGTAATGAGGTGGTCTCATTAATGAGGGTATGCAGTACACCTTTCATAATATGAACTTATGAAGTGACTACTAAGTGGTGTTTCACTATATAAATTTAGAGCCTGCATATATGACTTTCACTTTCTCCCCCCTAAAGACTTTGGAGTCAGCACGTGGCTCTATGACAGAGGACCTGGTGAGAAAGTAAACAAGAAGGCTGCTCCTCGCTCAACATTTGTTGGCACTCCTTGTTGGATGGCACCCGAGGTCATGGAACAATCTGTTGGTTACAATACTAAGGCAGACATTTGGAGTATTGGCATCACGGCTTTGGAGCTGGCAACGGGAGTTGCTCCATACTCCAAATTTCCACCATTGAAGGTATGTTGCATGTCCTCATGTCCATTATACTTACAGTATATCTAGCGTATGTATGTGTGCACATACACATATGTATGTCTATATGAGTGCATGTACTACCAGTGCTCCTTTATAGTGTTTAGCAGCACTGTTATATAACAAGCTAGGAAACTGAACTACACTGTTTAAATGCGCGAAACCAAACCTTCACATTTCCGTGATTGCACAATCAAAATATCTGATACACAAGCATGATATTGGTATCATGATACAGTCAGAGTATCGCAATATTCTGATACATTGATATGTATTGCACATCCCTAAAAGCAATAAGATACAGGTGCTTTCAGCTTTGACAACTTGTGCAGCTGTATTTGTCATGGTCTACGCACAGGGTAGGACAAGCCCACGTGAACTGATGTACATTATGCAATGCACTTAAGCAATGTTTGAAAGTATTTTTCGTGAACTAATGGTTACTGTACAAAATATCGACTAAGAGGTTAGATAAGGTTCTGTAGATATTTAAATTCTACTGTGTTTGTACTTTACAGTGGGAAAAACAAAACTGTTATGAAGAAATCCAAAATGACAACACGTGGCAGTCAGCAATTTGCCACTAACAGTCCCCACTTTTATCAAGCAACTACAATCATTCATGGTGGATATATCCGTATAGAAATATATTTTAATAGTACTAAGGACCTTATGTAATTCCATCACCAGTCATATGGGCTTGTCCTACCACCCTGGTATACACAAGTTGTTTACTCCAAGACTCCAACCCAATTATTACCCGCCATAGGTGATAATGGTGACGTTAGAAAATCCTCCACCTACGCTGGAGACCTGTGGGGAGCTGAACAGTGATGACTACACAAAGAGGTACTCTAAGTTATTCCGTAAGATGGTGGAGAGGTGTTTGCAGAAAGATCCAGAGAAGAGGTACCATATTATAACTAGTATATTAAAAATTTAATTTAAAGGAATCCAAGCGATAAAAAGTAGTGAAACAAGAGATGAACAATGGTAGCGATTACAGCATAGCTCGATGGGAAATCCCTACTTTGGCATGATATAGCCATTATTTTGTGTTCAATGCCAAAGTAGGAATTCCCACCAAGCTATGCTATAATCGCTACCATTGTTCATCTCTTGTTTCACTACTTTTTATCGCTTGGATTCCTACTTTATTTATAATTTTTAATATACTAGTTTGTTTAGTTTTTTGTTAAGGTATACAGCTACCTGTAGCTATAAACATGCGACTGTTCTATTAGGGTGACTGCTGTGTAAGAGTATCTCAAGTCAGCCTGCAAAGATGTGCGCTTGCCCAAAAGGGGCATGGTTTCAATCGATTATCGAGTCAGCTTTTAAAATTGAAGGTGTGTGGTCACTGAAATACAGCTAGTGCAAAAGGGGTGTGTCATCGTGGTTTCAATCGATATATCGATAATGCGTAGAATGAAGAATGGGCATGATCTTGTGACCTATCATGAAAGCTATGTAGTACCAGTACCTCCATACAGTAGCCTCCGTCATAGATTATATAAGTAAGGAATATATAATCTATTCCTCTGTACAGTACCGTATGCAAGGAAATTTTTACGTCAAAAAATTTGACGAATTTGACGAATCGGTTTAATTCATCAAATTTAAATTCTTCAAATGTTTATAAGCGCCCTTAAAAGTACAGGTTTTGCCTACAATTCCTTCATTTTTGTCAACATTTTATTCGTCAAATCTGCTGAAGTCTGAGTTCGTCAAATTTTTTTGACGTCAAAATTTGCTTGCGTACGGTAGTGTAGTCTAAGCGCCTTAAATAATCTTGTGGCGTTTATTATGCTGCTTAAAGAAAGTGTTGATACAGAAAATTAACACCTTGATATGGTTTCGTTGGATGAAGAAGACAAGCAGCCTGATTGAAGATAAAAGAAAAGACAAGGCGCAGAGGGCACACACTCATCGGAACCCCAAAAGGCACATCCCACTGGTGAGTTTGTTATTGTGGCATAAAATGGTGGCCATGCACTGCTTCGCTTGGCGCCTAGGCTTGCGACTGTAGTAGTCAGGCAGTCAGTCTAAAATTCCAAGTTTTGGCGATTTTTTTTTTTAAATCCTGTATTCGGCCACCTGTAAGCGTTTTGTTGTATTTGATGCTGTTTTATGTATTATATGGACTAGTACTATTCCGTAAAGGTGATTTTCGTCTCTTAAGATAACTCTAGGATGATTTTTAAATGCAGAATTTTGGGCAACGCACGAAAATTTCACCTGGATTCCTACTTAAACGGTACGACTGTACCGTTTGATACGTACCATTGCTTTGCTGAATGCCCATTGAAAACTACAATAAGCCATACAAACACGTGCAAGTTTAGTGGTTTATTTACTGAAACTTAGTCCCTTAAACTTACCAGAGGTCCTTCACCATCCTTGGGAGAAAACAATGAATAGTGCTACACCATATCAAATAGTCTAGAACTATAAAAATGTGTGCTACAACAGCCTACAAGTTCCAGGCAATTCTTGGTAGGAGCTGCATTAAAGTATTTGTGAGTGCTGGTAGTCTGGGTGGTGTCCACCCCACCATTGGTATTGATTCCAGTAACAATATTATTCAACTAACAATTACAATAAGCTTAGTTTGAGATTGTAAAATATTATAAAAACTACCTGTAACAGATCAGTCACCACATACACTTCACATATTATTAGATAAAAGATGTCATATCGGTACAATATCGGTAGATCAGTAATACATTTCCTAGATTGTATCGGTATTGGCAAAGTTAAATCGATACATCTCTAACGATAATAATACTAAGGTATAGTTAGAATGAGCCGAGAGACCTAAAGAAGATGTGGGAAGCAAAGCCCACATTGTCTAAGGGACTCTACATAGTGCAGAAGCCATTGTCAGCTTGGTCTAGGTATTTTAGATTTCCCTGAGCGAAGCAGAAAGAGGAAAGGAAATGGCAAACTACATATGGCTGCTATATAGTATTGAGATTTACCCTTCAAGCTGATATTGTCAACACCACAATGTATCATGAGTGTATCAATTGCCAATGATGCTTGTCTTGTCCAGAAAGTTAGCTAACAGTAAGGGTATTTTAGCTGATATTCGTTTGATGAACAATGAGCTAGACCACAGGTTGCTAAGTAACACCACCACCCCAAGTTTCTGTATACATAAAAAATTTCAAGATGTAAAATTTTCATAGATTTCATAGATCATCCTTCAGCTACAAAGCCTATATACATTAGCCTTCAAATTCATCCATTGTACAAATGATAAGCTATGTTAACTGCCTAGCTACAAATCTTGCCATATTCACTCATCTAAGAAAGTTTTCTGTCTCAAACTTTTTGCATATACAGTAGAAGCCTCCACACAAATTATGCATTAATTTTCTAAGAATAAGTGGTGCTACATTAGAGTGTTTTTCAATGTTGTTCTGTACTCATAGGTTATATCAGTTACATATGTGAATTGAGTACTTATCTGAATGTGTGGGTTTTAGACAGTATTGTGTCTGTGTTTGTGTAGGCCAACTGCTGCTGAGCTACTGAAACATCCATTTTTTAAGAAAGCAAAGGTGAAAATGTAAACGATAGAGATCCTTGGTTATTTAAAGACAGTTTTGATACTCACGTTTATTAGTGGGATAAAGTTAGGCAATGCAACTTAAAGACATAATCAATTCAATGCTTGGCCTGTTCAACTAAGTACTCTAATTGAACATTCAGTCCGCTGTTGTTTGGAATACCAAGGATCCATACATATAATAGAGCCATTGTAAGGATAGTAGTTTAATAATGTCATTGTAGACTAAAGAATATATGGTGGAGACACTGTTGAGTGGGGCACCTTCATTAACTGCAAGAGCAAAGAAGGTTAGTTTGTGAGTACGTATTTGTGTATGGATTTTTGTTTGTTTGTGTGTATATCACATGTTTGCATCTGTTTCAGGGGGTAAAACTGGCAATTATGGCTTCAATGTTAAGATGGTAACCTTGTTCATGCGGTCATAGGTCATACCTTGCGACGTACTTGACTATAGTGAGGCTGTCTTAGTAAAGAACTGGCTGTGAGGTTTGGTGCAAACCTGTTTAATAGTATAGGCCAAGCCTTCATCAATAGCGAGCCATTTGTTGTATATATACTGTACTTACAGTAGAACCAGCTCTTAGCAGCCACATGTGTTGAAAGATTACTTATTGTTAACCAGCCATAATTTTTCTAACAGAATTATATGACTGGTGAACCAACAGGACCAACACATACTGCGTCAAAGGAAAGAATAACAAATATCGACTGCATGACTGAACGCCTGCCCCAAGGCCCCCAACTATTAATTACTGAATGCAAAGTGGCCATTCCAATTTGTTTTCAGCACCCGATATATAACATTATACACAAAAAAAAAAAACAGTACAAGAAGCACCTCCACAATTAATCCGCTCGATTCTTGTGATAACCAACACTAAGACAGCACCATGACGTGCCACCAACACTTACCATATAGTAAAAACTTTGGCGATAAAAAAGTTTGGCAAAAACCCACTATTGCAAAATTGACAACGAAAAAAACTTTGTCGAATGGGGCTTCACCTGAATTTTTTAGTTACCATGTACCGTACCTCTCGAATGCAACATCTCTACATGTGAGTGTGAGCGATTACACAACTCGCCAATTAAGGAGCATGGCAGCCATTTCGATTGCGCGTGAGTCTTTATCCCTCGCATTGAGGGATGACGACTCACGGTGGAAATAGTTGCCACACCCTTTAATTAGCAAACTTTTTAATCGTTTGCACTTGTGCATAGTGGCATTGTGTTAAAGTGGTAGCTACTGTACAAGTGTAAGTATCATTCACTGATTCTTGCATTGTAGAGAAACGAGAGTAATGTTTGGATTTTTGTGAACTCGTGTGGGACAATGACCCTAGCGACAATCAAAGGGAATGCTTGGAAATGCCCACAATACTTCGATACCCATCCTTTCAACATGGCTAATCTGCTCATGTCATTGCTAAAAATAATTGGCAGATAAAACTTTGGCGATTATAACGTTATTCGCCAAATTCGCCAAAGATTTTTACCACCAAAGTTATTTACTATACAGTATATAATAGTTGAGAGTGGACAAAGAAATGGGACACAAAGAGGTAAATCATGATACTACATTGCAGCTACTGCAGTAGGCGAAAAAGTATGTCTCGGGCCTAAGCAACGTTACAGTGAAAAAGTCAAGCCCATAGCCATAACCATAGTTAAGCATGAAGGAAAAGTAAAGCTGATGACATTTTTTGGCAGGAAAGTCCAAACTTTCATGATCCTTACTGTACAGTATGGCAGTGAACCTGTATGCTGGCCACTGACTCACTGTGCAATGTGGAGATACAACATTTTGAACTTTGGGTAACAAATAAGTAAAAAGTTTTACATTTTACATAGTATGATCATAGAAATAAAAATCAATGAAACAAGGAAGATCATCTATACCCGTAGCTGTTCTAGTGACATTTAATTCCTACTTCAGTCACAGGCTGTGTATGATTGGTGTAGTACATCTGCAGATATAGATGACCTTATAACCCATACTCAAATGTAAATGTTTAATTTTTCCTTGTGTTTGTATGTATTAACTGCCCTGGTATTTACAGGTGAAGAGGGTCCCAGGTACAAGTGGCTTACTACACAAAACTGAAGATGGGGCATGGGTATGGTCAGATGATGACCTTGTTGAAGAAGATGATGAGACTGAACCCAAACAGTCCAAGGAGGTACAGTGTTGTATAATCTGTTATGTAATAAAGTTTCTTTTTGTTACTTTAAAAATTATTAATTTAAAATGAAGTAGGGATCTAAATGATAAAAAGTAGAGAAACAATAGATGAATGATGGCATTACTAAGCTTTGTGAGAAAATGCCTACATTGGCATGATTTAATGATTATTTTGTTCAATGCCAATGTAAGGATTTTCCCACCGCATATATGCTATAACACCATCATTCATCTCTTGTTTCACTACTTTTTTATCACTTGGATCCCTACTTCATTTTTAATTTAACCCTCGGGGTGCCGTGTTTGTCTTGTGTGGCTCTGTGCAAATTTTTGTTATCACTTTAACTGTTGCATACTTCATTCATAGGTTAAAAACAAGGTGCCATTAGGCTTGATGAGTTTAACAAATGAAACGTGTGGATTGTTCCGCAAGCGCTTTGTTCAAAGTTATGATGATATTTGCTGTTCGTCTTAACCTTCCTTGCTTCTTGATGAACTCTTGATGTACAAAAGTGATAGCAATAAATCCTTTTCAACCATAGTAGTGCATTACATCTAGTGATACTCCACTGATTTAGACGAGAGATCGACAAAACCAGGGACGAGATTTCAAAATCTTTAACTAGATTTCAAGTGAGATTTCAAGATTTCCATAAGATCTTAATTATCCTTAACTTGTTCAGCAATCTACTATCTACAACATATCAGGCCAGGCTTCTTGGAGATCACTCGGATTTAGACTAGAAGCTTCTTGGCTCTTTAAATTAATGACGGTGTTCGATTATCATGGATCACGTGATCGGTAACCCTATATGGTAAAAAAGGCTACATAACGGGACTGAGATCCATGTGTTGTCACACAAAGACTAAGTAAGTTACGCTGCTGTTTGTTTTGTGCAAATTGGAGCCAAAGCTACTGTTGTTCATTAGGTACAAATTGCATTTTTATACCTGGTTTGTGTGGTAACCAAGGTTATAATTGTGGCCCTGCTTTAGAAACGGGACAAAGCAGCAAAATGTTGTCACCTGGCACTACAGATCTGGAGATAGTGCATCCATATAATTTATTTATTCATTTTCCCAAGTGTTTTGCACAAGTGCTTCATGTTTGTTATAGCATACAGCTATAAATGTGTGACTGTTCTGTTAGGGTGACTGCTGTAGTATCTCAAGTCAGTTTCACCTACCAAGGGGCGTGGTCACTACTCCTTATTTCACCATGCTTGAAATACAGCTAGACCAATAAGGGGGGGGGGGGATCATGAATGAGTAAATAGATTGAGGTATGGTCTCCATGCTCAATCATTATTAGTCAAGGCGTGGTCTTGAACCTATCATGAAGTTACAGGTATCTACCAGGTGTCCAGTAACTTTTACAGTAGTGTAAGGGCTTTAAATAATTTGTGACATTTAAATATGCTGCTTGAGGAAAGTGTTAATGTGAAAAATTATGTCTCAATATGGTTTCTTTATGTGAAGAAGATGAACAACCAGAAAGATAAAAGGAAAGGCAAGACGCAAAGTGGACATCTTGTCGGAACCCTCCAAAAGGCACATACCAGTGATGAGTTTGTGGCTATGCACCGCTTCGGTTGGCCTCCAGCCTTGTGACTGTGGTCAAGCAGGCAGGCAGATCAAAATTTAAATTTCATCATTTAAAAAAAATTAAACTATCCAGCTACCTGTTAGTGTTTTCTTCTTTTACTGTATTTGGACTAATATTATTCTAGTTTTCATTGTGTAAGATGTCACTAGGAAGGCAGAATTTTAGGCGGCATACATCATTGTACAGTACCTACTTAAACAGTACTACCATACTGTTTGCTGTTATCATATTTTAATAAAGCAATCTTTGAAACCTACAACACTTGCAGATTAAGAACCAAAACTATCAAATTTCATAATCAAAATCAGCTAGACTTGAGTGGTCTGCTTTAGCTGGTTACTTTTCCCAAGCACAGTGGCAATCTGTACGAGCAGTCTGGGGTCCCAATGGAGCTCTGGCCAGCCTCGGGATGGCTGTGTTTGGCTATACAGCTTCGTGGTGTTGAATAAAGACCTGTGCTGTAAATGTCATTTCATTTTTGATTCCTGAATAGCTCATAACTTGGCATAATTCATCCCTTTGCCTTCCTCCTTTAAAAAAAAACAAAAAAACAGTCCCTTTCCCACCTCTGGCCCCCACCTCCCACCCTTTTTTGAGCTCGCCTGGCAGAGTCGAAATCAAGTTTAAAACTATCTGAAATGGCGGGAAACTTGAAGTGTTGGCTACTTCAACTGTGGATGTTTTTTGAAGGAAAGAAATTGGTGTAAAACGTGTGAAAATTTGGTACACGTAGCTTCTACCATTGGCGAGCTACAACACACTGACTACGTAAAACCGGCATTTCTTGATACTTTTAAATAGGCAATAAAACTGGTTTTCCCAGACTGGGTCACATATGTGGAGCATGCAATGTATGTGGCTACTTCATGTTTTATCTGCTAATGACTGTGATGTTATATATTACAGCTGACTGTTCCACATACTGAGAAGGTCTCTGAAACACAAGTGAGTCAAGACAACCATAAATGTCGTATGCACAAGTGTAGTAAACTGTTGATTATTGAACACTACAGCTGCCACTCACTTCCTGAAAATCTAACTGCTTAGATTATTGTGCCACAAAGTGGGCTACTCTAAGCAGCAAATATCCTCTAACAATCAGCCATGCAGGATTAATAGCATGAGAGTTACAGCCAATAGTATGATTGTTCCAATAAATTCAATGTCCGGACAAAACTATTAGTTTTTGGACATTGATTATTACTACAAATACCATCTCTTTCTACAAAGGAGCAAAATTCCTCTATGTTTCTTCACCCATATAGGGTAGAGAAAATGTCTTTAAATTTTCAGGATGATAATTGTGATGGGGCACCAAGATTAACATATGGGAATGGTTTGGAGGTTGTTTCTTGTTAGTTCATTATTCACCTTGCATGCATGTCCTTTAAAAGCACAGTTTTACATGTGAAAGGTCTTTATTTACCTGCTTCTGTGCTTTTGCACAGGTGTGTTTGCTGCTAATACCTACTGGTGTGCATGGCTAAATGAAAAACGGAAGTGTCCAAAAGTAATGCTATAAATTGTGCAGTTCATACTCCCCTTATGCTAAAATTTAAAAAGCCATTTTTTGGTCATTGAATGGGTAATAAATTTCTACTGAGTGGAGAGAAAGCCAAACTTTCCATCCATGGACAAAATTTCCAGACAATATCCACCACACTAGATCACTAAACATTTCTTCTAGATACAGTATTCTCTGTATTTCACAGTGTGTATTCCAGTATGTTCACTGCCTGTGGTTGTTTCCTATTCTCCGTAGACGGAAAAGATCTCCATCAGTGTGCCACCCTCATCAACTGCTACAACATCAACTACTACTACCACTGCCCAGTCTACTAGCACAACCTCCACTGAAGATAGTGCTCCTAAACCAGTTTCATCTCCAGCAGACCCATTGCGGCAAGAAGAGCAGAAGCTTGCTGAAGAGATCAGTAAGCTCAGTGCAAGAATGGCTGGGCTAAGGAGTGAAAAGGAACACTACGGGGCTCAAGGCACTAAGGAAGATCACGATAAGGCTATGTCCATACTGGGAGAACTGCAAAACCTGGAGCGAAGCTATCAGGAGATGATGTTTCAACAGAAGCAGATTAGCCAGCAGCTGCAGCAAACTACTATCCAGCAGTCTAAGCCTGGTGAGGCTGCAGGTACAAAGACCAGTGTCCACACTCTCAAACTTGCCCTGCGATTACGGTAAGTTCTTTTGTCATTGTGTACTGATTAGCTCACAGCTATAACGTATCTCTCTGGTACTCTGTGTTTCTCTGTAGGGATGAAACAAATCAGTTGAAGGATATCAAATTTGAGTTTACAAGTGGCGTAGGTATGCGTGTGTAAAGTGTGTGTATGCATTGAAACCAACCGTACAGTACAATAGTACTGTATATTGGGGATCATGAAGATTTGGACTTTTCTGTCAAAATATCATCCCAAAAGCCAAAACTATAGTACGTTCATGTTGAGCTGAATCCTCAAAAATGATTAATAACTCGCAATTGTTACATCACATGGGCTTCCTGTATCGTTTGTTAGGTAGCGCCTCTCAACCCACTAAAAAATATGTTAAAAGCGTTTCATTCAAATGTAAGACACTCCAGTTATGACACTGTAAAATTTTGCCATACATTTTCAATGGGGAAGCCTCTAAAGCACGGCCCTTTGATTTTCATGTTGACACATGTTTGTGGTGAAGCCAGACACCCTCAACGTGCATGATTTCATGTAGGAGGTTGTAATAGACTTTTGCAAGAAAAATAAAAACAGTTTTGTGTGTGTGCGTGCGTGCGTGCGTGCGTGCGTGCGTGCGTGCGTGCGTGCGTGCGTGCGTGCGTGCGTGCGTGCGTGCATGCGTGTGTGTGTGTGACAGAGTTGCATGAGTAGAAGAGCTGGGGCCACTGTTGCATTGTATTTAGAAGATAAGTGGCCTACTTATGTTCAAGGAAAAAAACTTCTTCAGCCTCAAAAGAGGAAAAACCCATATTATAACAGCTAAAAATCTGTTATGCAGCATTGGTATACCTGAAAGTAAGCCAAACAACATGTATTTAACTTCACATTTACCACATAGCTGCCCATCATCTTCTATTCCCAATTTGTCATTTTTAATCCTTTTCTCATCACTTCGCCACACATGTTCACAACTTTTCCAGCCAGCATTTTGTTTTTGAAGTCACATTCCCACAAAACTAAAGTTTCAACAAATGAAATAATACTGTTTGTATGAATTTGTTCCTTGGTGTTGACAGAAAATTTTCACTTCTTGCTTATAGTACTCCCATAGTTTCATAAGTAGATACTTCGTTTGGCTGTTTAACCCCTTCCCAAGAGGGTTTCGCTCTGCACTCGCTGATGCTGCACTGGACGCCATATTTTCTCAACAATTAAGTGTGCACCCATAACATGAGCTTACTAATAATGCGTCATCAACATCATGTTTAAAGCCTTTGATCTTGTATGGATTCTTAATCAACAACCCAGGATTCAGCTCAACATGAGCTACTATAACCTTGCAATACCTTCACAATAGTATTAGTATAACCAAGCCCAAGTGCTTTCAATGTGATCCAAAATGCTTGTAGCTACAAAATTTAATTTCTTTAAATTGAATTTTCTACCGATTGACTGAGCTACATTGTTTGGCACGTGCAAGCATGTTCTGTAACCTTAGTAACCTGTGATAGTATGTGAATTACTGTTCTTTCTCTATGTATTGTGTTACTATAGACAAACCCGATGCGATTGCAAGCGAACTAGTTGGAGCAAAGTTGATTGATGCTAAAAACATTGTAGCAGGTAATGAAAATGTTTAATATAAGTATGTGTTTCCTGTGTGTATTTCCTCTGTGTGTTTCTTTCTTGTCTTCCACACTGTAGATGGCACGTACGTACAGTACACTATGGAAACATTAATTTGTACGTACAGTACACTATGGAAACATTAATTTTGCTTTCTTATATTCTTATTTACTGTTCTAGATGTCTTTCTCTATGCACTCTAGTTGCTGCTAACATCACTAAACTTCTGGAAACAAATGCTGAAAAATTAACCTTCGCTCTGGTACGTATGTGGAATTTTGCCATTAGAAAGTTTTCTATACTTTTGTCTTGCACTGTACAGCAGTCAACTGGTACACGTCAACCAGTAGAAAAGGGAGTTGAGAAAAAACTGATTGGTTACGCGCAATTATCAGTAATAGGTTCGACTATGGGATCAACTGTATAGCAATGATCACATGATCCTGTGTATTGAAAATAATATCATTTGTATTCAGATAAGTAACAGTCAGTGAAGGTAGTAGCAATAAAGTTGTGTTTTTGATTTTATATTTATTCTTTTTTTCAATGTACTGTGTGTAATTGTGTATTTTATTATAGATTTGATTGCATTGTCAAATTGTATAAGGACTCTAAAGGTGTAATGCACACAATAGGGTGGCCTGTACCATAGAGTCCTATGAAAAGTTATATATTATACATGTGTGAGAGCCTTGTAATCACATGCAGCTATACACTCAAAAGATAAAGCCTTTGTGGGCATGTTAATGTTGTAAGACTGTATAGTGCAAAAGTTTAACAGAGGCAAAAATTTGAAGGATGGATAATTTGCCAAAAAGCTAGAGTATTGAATTCATAATCATGATGTCCTGTTCTGGTGGTGGTTCAAATCCACATTGGTTCAACTTTTTTTTCATTTTGCCTACTACCCTTCCTTTTTGATTCTGTTGTGAGTCGTACTGTGAAGCCTTTCATGTCACCTTTTCTCTCATTGTTCACCTATACCAACATGTTTTAGTGTTTTGTACTTGCAATAAGCTTAACCAATCATACACTACAATAGTAGTGTATAGTAGGGACCACAGAGGAGTAGGCGTGGCCCACAAATTAATATCACCCAAAAAAACAGCCTCGATTTCCCCTAACGATGATCAGGCAGTATTGGTTAGGTGAAACTAAGCCCAAACAAGCTTTCAGATCGACCCGAAACGCTTTCAACAAGTTGCTACGGAATTTTAAAAATAATTTATTTAACAGAATTTTCTACTGACTGAGTAAGTAAGTAACTGACTGATGCCTTCAGACAAGCATAACTCGATAACGGCGAAGGCTATGGGCTTGATTTTTTCACTGTGTGACATCGCTTCGGCCCAACAGGTGCCTTTTGGCATACTGTAGTACGTACAATGCATTCTTCATGGATTTACCAGTGTCCTCCTTTGTATCCCATTCATCATTGCTGACAGCAAAAAGTGTCGATTTGGCGATAGCACGTGATGGCTTCCCTTCTTAACAGAAATCGTCCGTATTTGTCATAGTGGCTATTTTGAAAGCAGAGGTGCTTTTCAAACAGTTCTTGATTCACACTGCTGTGTAACAGGTTGAACATAGCCGACAACGAAGCATAATGGATACTTCACTTTTCAGATGATAATTGATATAACTGGGACGCGCGGCACCATCTCTTTCTTTCGGTATGCGTGGATTGCAGAGGTGCTTTTCAAATAGTTCTTGATTCGAAATGCTGCGTAACAGGTTGAGCATAGCTGACAACAAAGTGTAATGGATACTTCACTTTTCAGACGATAATTGGGGCGCCCGGTGCCATTTCAGATGTGGTATGCATGGGTTCACCAGTCATAAATATTACTTGCAAAAGAAAGTTGACAAAGAAGTACACAGAAAAATTTGGAAATTTCAACTAGAGTAGGGACCATAACACATCGATAAAAAGTACTGAAACAAGCTGAGTAGTGCACAATATTAAATCACAGTAAAACAATAAGAGGTGTTAATATCCCTACTGTGCATCTCCATTACGGTACTTTGAGCACAGTAGGGATATAACACTTCTTATTGTTTTACTGTGATTTAATATCGTGCACTACTCAGCTTGTTTCAGTATTTTTTATTGATGTGCTATGGTCCCTACTCTAATTGAAATTTCCAAATTTTTCTGTGTATTGATATTACCTCTCCTATATTAACTCTTGGTTGCTTTACTGCTGAAGATAATAAGTAGGACATAGGGGTGTTGGTATCACTTAGTTGAATATATAGACTCGCTTGAAATATACATGCGATTGTAGGAACAATACCACTATAGCTGCACCCTAACACCTGTACATTGTTTCAGTATCACACATTTTGGATGGTACCTATCAAACACTTCAGTACAAAGTTTCACTATGATCACTTTCATGCTTAACTTCAATATAACAATGTTATAAAGTGTATATACTAGGGCAATAAAGTCCTGCTCATATAAGGCAGGTATGACAAACTTTGGCATGTCATGTGCTTTTTTCTCACCTCAAAATACTAACACTTAGTGTTTCGTTTTTAAAATCATTGAGTAATAGCTTGCTATTAAGCAAGTTTGTCTGTACAAGTATAGAGACTATAGCTACAGCCATTTTGAATAATCCTTACCATTTATACATCTCAATGTAAAAGTTTAATGCTTAGTGATTTTGTCTTAAAATGAAAGTGTTGATAGGATAGGTAGTGCTTACTGCTTAGCACCACATACGTAGTTTGCATCTGTGTGGTAAACACAAGCAGACCTGACTTGGTCTTGGTTTCTAGGATTCCATCTACGTGTTTGAGCTGGCCATTCCCACTAATACCCAGCAGCACTTATTGGCTGCAAGAGCTTGGAAGGAAGATAGGTATGGCTCTTTATTGCAGGCATGGGGCGATTACAGAAAGACAGTAATCGATTACGATTGTGATTACTTTGCTTTCTGCTATTATGATTATGATTAGTGTGATTTATAATTACAATCACTTTCTAAAGTAATCTGATTACAATCATGATTACATTGTGTGGGATGTTGGTGGTCACTTTGGTACTACCCTAAAGTGCTTCAGGCAGGCATGTTAAGTGTCATTATGGCTGCCAATATTACTTCATATATTTTGTCTACACAAGCACATGTTACTGTAGTTTATTAAATAATAACCACACATCCTGTAGTAAGATAAATGAACCTATCAAGTTGATGTAATCATGGAGGTAATCATGATTATGATTACTTTACCAGTGTATTTGATTACGATTACATAAACTTATAGTTTGATTAAATTACGATTATGATTACTTTTAAAATCTGTAATCGTTTACTGATTACGATTACCCCATGCCTGCTTTATTGTATGATCTACAATGTACTGGATTAATTGTTGATCTCATTTCTATTGAGATAGGATAGGATAGCTGGGTCACTTTTATAGGTCAGAAAGAACGATGGTAGCCATTACAGCATAGCTCGGTGGGAAATCCCTACTTTGGCATGATATAGCCATTATTTTGTGTTCAATGCCAAAGTAGGAATTTCCCACCGAGCTATGCTGTAATGGCTACCATCGTTCTTCTCTTGTTTTGCTACTTTTTATTGCTTGGATTCCTACTTTATTTTTAAATTTATAATTTTAATATACTAGTTTGTTTAGTTTTTTTTTTGTTAAAGCATACAGCTAGCTATAAACATGTGACTGTTCTATTAGGGTGACTGCTGTGTTAGAGTATCTCGAGGCAGCCTGCAAGATGTACGCTTGCCCAAAAGGGGGCGTGGTTTCAATCGATTATAGAGTATGTTGAGTCAGCCTTCCAAATTGAAGGTGTGTAGTCACTGAAATACAGCTAGCGCAAAAGGGGTGTGTCATTGTGGTTTCAATCAGTAGATCGATAATGCGTAGAATGAAGAATGGGCATGGTCTTGTGACACATCGTGAAGCTATCTAGCTAGTACCAGAGTACCCTCCATCATAGATTATATCAGTAAGGAATATAATCTATTCCTCTGTACAGTAGCGTAGTCTAAACGCCTTAAATAATCTTGTGGCGTCTATTATGCTGCTTAAAGAAAGTGTTGATACGGAAAATTAATGCCTCGATATGGTTTCGTTGGATGAAGAAGACAAGCAGCCTGATTGAAGATAAAAGAAAAGACAAGGCGCAGAGGACACACACTCGTCGGAACCCCAAAAGGCACATCCCACTGGTGAGTTTGCTAGTGTTGCGTAAAATGGTTGCCGTGCACTGCTTCGTTTGGCCTCTAGGCTTGCAACTGTGATCAGTCAGGCAATCAGGCAGTCAGTCTAAAATTCAAAGTTTTGGCGATTTTTAAAATTCTGTATCCGGCCACCTGTAAGCGTTTTGTTGCATTTAATGCTGTTTTATGTATTATATGGACTAGTACTATTCCGTAAAGGTGATTTTCGTCTTGTAAGATATCTCTAGGATGATTTTTAAAGGCGCGATTTTGGGCAGCGCGCGAAAATTTCACATGGATTCCTACTTAAACGGTACAACCGTACCGTTTGATATTAAAATGTCACAACATTTATGGGTTCCTGATTTACATCTTGACTATTCAGTGGTGTTTTGTGGTAAATGTTTTTACATGATGATACGATCAAAAGCTTTAGCCTTCACCCTTTCATCTGTCATGGCTGGAATCAGTCCCTTCTCAAAACAATACTCATCAACTCGTCTGCATCGGATACATCTGGGTATTCACGTAGAGCCCATTTGACGTAAAGAAGAAATTCATTCCAATCAACATAACCATTTTTATCCATATCAAGTGCCTGCAGACCTTTCTTGGTGGTGACACATCGGTAACATCCAAAGTATGGTTGCATGAAGCCATGGTAGAAGTTGTCAAATTGTAAACAATCACTATCTTTACTATCCCAAAAATCCCATTCTTCACGGATCTCTTTTATCAGGGCTTGATGATGGGGTGCCTTTAGATCCATCTTAGCAATAACATCACACATTTTCTTTGTGCATTCCCCCCCAGCACGGTCAAACAGGACAGCAATACCCACAGGACTATTATATTCTTCCTTTCTACCACTGCGAAGATCTTTCTCCATCTCTTTTTTCATTTTCAAGCCAATGTCTACATTAAACTGTGGGTCTATACCAAAGAAATAGTCTAGTCTATCACAGATCATTTCTGGAGATGTAAGAGTAGTTATGCGATTTGGTGTCTCGATGCCAAAGAACTCTGCCAAGTCAAAATCACCAATACCAAACCCTTCAAATATCAGGTCTGTAGCACGTTCTCCATATAGCACTTGTCTAGGATGTCGATTTCTACCAGTTGTAATCTTGGTGACAGCTCGGGCAACACTCCTCAGCTTAGTACAGTTGAACTTTTGCAAAATCTTTGTATTCCCTAGTCGAACTAGATTCATCATGGTGACCGATGCACAAGCATGACCTACTAAAGCACCTTCTTCACACATGCTGGCCCACACACCGTCTGCACCCACACTAAGGCAGTCAAGCTGTGAAGCTGTTTGAAGGTCCCACTTCTGGTGAATGTGCACAAGTATTTTTCCATCATTCCAACCATTTGCAGTCATGGTCCTCCGAATGCTGGCTGTCCATGCTTCTAACTCTTCTGGAAGAGATTCTCCCATGGGATCTTCAAATGCAAATGACCATGGACGGTGCTCTGCAGCAAGATTGGCAAAAAAACTTCACAATGTAGAGCGAACGTTTTGGATCTACCTGCATGACATGGGGAATGTCATGAAAATTAACTGCTACACATGCATTCTTGTCAATGTTCTCGTACGTCCACTTCATCCACTTGTAAATAAGTTGAGCCATTATTATTATTACTATATATTTGATTAGCAGAGCCCACCTGGGGCATGAAGCTAATTTACAAGTACAATTACAAATATGAATTATAGTATCTGTTCAGCAAAGTTCTGAAACTATCTAATCAATCGGCATGAGCAATATCTGAAGGCAATTGGTTCCATTCGGGAATGGTGCGTGGAAAAAAGGAATACTTAAAACAGTCTATGGTAGGCTGGTAATGGAGGAACTTCATGTCATTTCTTGATCTGGTGGTAGTAATTGGTGATGGAGTTGGTAGATAATTTGTTGGAATTTGTAAGATATTATTGATTATTGTATGAAGTAAAATTAGACGAATGCTCTCTCTTCGAAGTTGTAAGGTTGGCCACTTAAGTGATGACAACAATGAACTAATACTATCTCTAACATTCCTTCTCCAAGGTTGGTTCAATACAAAGCGAGCTGCTCTATGCTGAATCATTTCAAGTTCCATGTCTTCTGCTGTAATGCACTTGTCAATTTCATGCCCCACACCCACACCCCCGGGTGTCCCCACACCCCAAGTGGGGATTTGACATTGCTTCTTGTCCGCACCCCTGGGGCAATTGACAGTTCCCCAATTCACTGACCAATTTTCGGTAGTTGCATTTCTAAATAATAGTAAATTGTACTCACTATAATTTTACTAGCTACAGGTGTAATTATTAGTCGCATGCATGAAATATCCATTTATCCTTGAGGTGTTGCCAAATCCCCTACTAGAGGGTGGGGACATAGTGGGGATTTGACAGCCGATTTTGCCCCAGTAGTGGGGAAAACATATTCCAAACTAAATAAGAAATCATAATTTTGAAGTAAAGTGCTGGAAGGAATTTTACACTTGTGTAGGAAGCATGGTTCCTACACGTGTAGTGCTTTATTGAGAATTTTTGCAGAATTTTGTAGGAAACATTCCCACACTGTTGCATTTTGTAAGAAAGATTCCTACACTTGGCACAAAGTGTAAGATCTTTTTGCAGTGTAGGAATAATTCCTACAAGTTTAGGAATCATTCCTACAAGTTTAGGGATCATTCTTACAAGTGTAGGAATTATGTCATGTGTAGGAATCTTTCTTACAAAATTCAACAGTGCAGGAATATTTCCTACAAAATTTCTTAACGCTGCCCTACATGTGTAGGAACCATGCTTCTTACACCAGGGTAAATTTTGGTACATCACAGAAAATTTGCTGTTTTTGAGAAAAAATTGCCACAACTTAAAGTTTTGGTTTCTTATTTAGTTTGGAATATTTTGGAATTTGACACCACGATTTGTCAAATCCCCTGTATTCCCCCACCACCCCCCGGGGGTGGGGCATGGAATTGACAAGTGCATAAACTTTGTGCCCCAAGCCACGTCATCGTTTGCCAAATCAACTTCAAAAAATGGATTGGGTATCCCATATAACTTGTTCTTTTGCAGCGGGAATGGTACTGTCTTCGTCTCGTAAACACCATCTTTAATTCCTTCGGACACCTCAGAGAAGGCGAAAAACCTGCTAAAGTCTTCACCACGCTTTTCACAAAATCATCATCCACTCGAGTCATGTGGGCGAAAGAAGTTACAATCACGCGCACCTTCTGAACTTCATTGAATATGTCGATCTTGTTTTGTAGTGTGACTGCGAAGCTGACCTACTGTGCTCTCGCGAATGGAATTATCCAGCAGGTAGAAATCGAGATTTTTAAGCCTTTCGCGTTTCTGGACGTATAACTGCTGAATATCGGCTTTCACCTGATCCACTTCTGCATCAAGATCTCCGTCGGATTGTTCGCTGGATTGTTTTTGTCCTCGCTTTCGTCTCTTTCGTGCTGGTGATACAGTCATCGGCCATTTTTGACAGCTTGATCTGCTGCAGAGTGCATTGTTGGGCGGGCCTGAGCGAGCCCTACACGAACCATGAGGCGTGTCGCCAGGGTGCATTGCCTGCACGTACTATGGATTTTCTGTTCGTTTGAACCTCGGATAGGGGTCAGCAACAGAGCAAAAGTGGCGTCCAAGATTTCAGGATCTCAAGATTTCATTGAGATCTCGGGATTTCTCTGGGATTTCAGGATTTCACAGAGATCTCATATGGATTTCAAGATCTCAATGAGATTTTATAGGATCTCGTTAAGATTTCTCAGAAGATTTCACTCAGATTTCAAAAGATTAACAGATTTCATATGCATTTAACACTATAATAGTTAAGAAGTTGTGACTAAAATGTGCTTTCAGGAGTTATAATCTGTACGAGTGTTCTACCTTCCACTTGCTGAACTCTCGTCTTGCCAAGTCCTGCCATAGATAATATATAGTAAGGTATTATATTATCTATGGTCCTGCCCACTCGCATGTTTGTACTGCCATTATTACACTCAGGCAGTTTATGCATTACTGTGCCTTGTAGCAAGCTTTCAATAACTCGCATTGATCGTAGCACGAGATCGCCATAGCAAAATTATGTACCTGTACTTTTACGGAAAGATACATTATTTTACGGAAAATATTTATTAGTTGGGATTTCAGATCTCGGAAGATTTCAGTGATAGGCGTCCAAGATTTCACCCCTGTTGCGGACCCCTCGAACCTCGGCTCTTTTAGCCTCCTGCTGTCCCCAGTGAGTTTTCACAAATTGCATTATAACTTATAAACTTACTTCAGTGTGAATAGCTTCAAGAGTTAATAATAATATTAACTCTTGATAGCATGCTATAAAGGTGTTTTGACATGCCAGTTCTCACAAGTGTGTAAAATTTTTAGCTAAATAGTGCATAAATCATGAGAGTTGTTGATGTTGATATAGGTTGAACCATGTAAATCAAAACTTAATTTTGCTGTCTAAAAATGACCCTGTAATAAGCTGGTAAGTATAACGAAATTCAATCATGTGTAGTATCTCATCTTCATAACATGGTGTTTGAAACATAATCTATTATCCAAAAAGTAATCACTCAGCTAAGGAATTAGTTTCAGCATGTTTCAGTAACTTCTGAAGTGAAGGAAACACATACAGTGGTTATATCTGCCTCTGCATTGGAATTGTACTGCACTGACTGTCGATATATTAAAAGATGTCACAGTATTAGTAAACGTTTTAGTTACAAGTTCTCATCACTGATTGGATTATGCTATATGGCTAAATTTTTGACTGGTATTAATAGACTCATTGATGAGTCTTTGCTCCAAAATTTAAGTCCCTATATGAGTTATCTGTGTATAGTAATATTCAACCATCCCATAATAAGAGCACTTACCTTAATGTGGTAGTTTCGTGCCAGTCAGACTCACGCTAATGCGCAAACAAGAGACCTTGCATGGCCAGACCCTTTCCATGCAGCTGCTTCAAAGGGGGGTGGGTTTTGCTGATTTCTCGGTTTTGGGGATTTATTTATTTACTAGCATTGGTACCTGCCCTGTGTGCAGGGGCCACACTTCAGTATGAGAACCAAACATTAAATATCTGCCTTACAGTATGCATGGTGACATCACCTTTACACTATATACATGAGGCTTTATGCTATCCTGCAACTATATTGAAGAATGCAGGCACTCCAGCAAGCTAAGACAGTGTTTACTACACAGGTACGGTACAGGACTTACCATACTGTGTATGTTACATGCTAAGCCCTATGTTGTACAGAACCACCTCCACATAACTAAATCATTGCTATGAGAACCAAGCATTAAACATCAGTGACATTCATGGAGCTATGTATAGCGTGCATCACTTTTAAAGGACATGAGGGCCTTATGCCACCCTGCAAGACACTGACAGAAATGATGTGACTCTGATGTATAGCTTAGGCCTTGTACTATTCCACGTGTTTACCACAAAGGTGCAAACTATACATAAATGCAGTGTTAGTAGTACATGTCAAACAGGCCATACATGTAGTGGTACCATTTGAGATTCTATACATGACATTTGACTTACTGACTACAAAAATAAATGAATTTGTACATGCATGTAGCATCAGTATACAGTATACCTGCCTATGTTGCACGGTGCGATTGTTGTGACTGATACCTGTGACTTCCTTATATGTGCCATTAGTTATAGTATTAGTTTCTGTGTACTTCAGATATCTATAGCACTGAAGCAATTAATGTTAGCCTACATGCATACAATGTACTAAAACAATACTATACAATTCCATTTCCTTGTCATCACCAAGAGTTCATAATATATATGAACTGTCATCACCTTGACACCTTCCTCAGTGAAGGTAAGCTGCCACTCACTACTATCTATTGCAAGCACATGAAAAGACAATGTCGAAACAGCAGGTAAGCAGGTACCAAGTGAGAGATAGAACACATACACGTAATAGAAAAAAGGTGTAACTGAAAAGGTTACCAAAACGAAAAAAAATTTAATTAAATTGAAAGCAAAGAAATGTGTAACCAAAAACTGAAGGTGTAACCAAAAACTGAAGGTGAAATAAAAAGAACACAATGCTACCACTGAGATTCAATCTGGGGATCTGACACATGCAAGCTCCACGCTCTACCACTTTGACTAAATATGATCTGTGGAAAACCACTTCTAAGTTGCTGTTTACATTAGGGCTGGGCGGTATTGGAGTTTCGCTTCACGATATATCGTGCAGAAATATATCACGATATTACTATTTATCGCGGTTATTAAAGATGACTGCTATATTAGAGTAGCTGACTGCTTTATCGGGGTATCTCGATCCTAGCTGACTGTTCTATTAGAGTATCTCGATCTTTGTAAAAAAAAATTGACTAGCTAGTACAGTCTATTTCAGGTTGGTTGTCCACGTAAGCCAAATGCAAAAATATCACGTGAATAGAAATAACCAATGAAATTTCACGCCAGGCGGACGGCGCTAGTTTAAACTGAAGGCTACTGATCTCATTGGCTACTTTCAAGCACGTGACTTTTAACACTTCGTTTCTCTAGTCAACCAACCGGAAATAGACTGTACTAGGTCCTTGTTTGCAGTAGTATCACGTGATTATTTGAGGTACATTATAACAACCTTAAGGGCTTAATAAGCTGTCACAAACACTAAAAATCGTAATAATATCGATATCGTGATATTATCGTTTCACCGAAATCTACGCGATGCAGATATCGTTTCATTGCAATACCGCGGTATTACTATAATACCGAGAAACCGCCCAGCCCTAGTTTACATGCAGTTTACAAAAAGAATTTAAGCGAGTTTTTGCTCTACTTCCCTTGCACTAAACGCACTGTAAGCAACAAGCGACGGCAGTTTAAAACTTATAAAAACAGGTGATTATTCACAGATGATGAACGTTTCTATAGGCACAAAAACCGCTTCAATATGTGCAGCGGCTGGTGAGAAAAGTGTGTGAACTCAAATGGAATGCAGAATGTCAGACAGACGGACGGCTTTTTAGCTTTATATAATTACTAGCATTGGTACCTGCCCTACGTGCAGGACTATAAAGAGAGAGAACCATCATTATTAAATGAGGAAACATGGAAATACATTACAATATGATGAGACCTTGGTCTCGTGTGATCACGGCCAGACTCTTTAAAGAGATCTGTGTAAAACCGTGAACCTACATCCGGAGCTCATGCATATGACTGCAACACAGCAAATGTATGAAGTACCATCCATGCAGATTCCAAAGGTTCTTAATTACGTTCTATATGATTGTTTGCTTGGATAATGCTATAATAAAGAAAACACGTCTAATACATAAGCAATTTGACTGTCCTAGAGATTGCACCCCCCAGGCATTCTCATCTACAATTGCAATAAACACATCATTGTACTAACATATAATTAAAGCCAGTACTTTGTACATTCCTAGTGTCATGAATAGATGTCATTATTTGCACATGCAGGCATTATTTGCACATGCATACATTATTATACAACAGCGTGTCTGGGTTGGTTACCATGTTTCCAAAACTTCATGCATAACTGCATGTTATTTGTCTTTGATGCTGGATATGGTCATGGATGACGGTCTCACCACACATGCATTTTTACTTAAGTATAAAGTCGTCTAGCACTGACTGACTAGAACACCAAAGCAGCAGCTATGGATACTTTATAGTAGTGTTGAAAGGCCTTGCTCTACTACTTTTGTTAATCCTCGTTAAGGTCAACCTGGTAAGTATTAGGCATTGTTGCACCAACTGAGTCAAGTAACTGAGGCGTAAACAGAAACAACTGCCAATTAAGTAATAGCTCAATTGCATTATACTCTTGCATTGTTCACATTAGCCAGTCAAGTAACCAGAGCTGTCATTCACTGGTGAGTAGAGACAGCTGACAATTAAGGAAGAAAGTCAGAAACAGGGCTAAGATTGCTGATAATACAAGCAGAAGAATATTACAAAGCATAGAGATTTTTTGCTGATAAAATTTTTGTTTTCATTTTTTTATTTATTGCAATTCAAAATATTAGAAGCAGTTTATATAAACTATTAGAAGCAGTTTATATAAACATAAACAAATCAATTCCGGAATAATCATTCCTATAGATTCTCTGAGTGAAGCACTACTGAAAGATTTTCATCCAGTAGAATTGACACTCCATGTGATTTTAGTCCCACTACGGGAAGCCAATAATATAGTTGCTGGTGAAACAGAGGAACATCTATCCAGGATTCAGTGAATTACGTAAACAAAATGATACTATCATGAACTTATCAGCACTGAAGGTGCATACAACACCATTCTTGCAATGCATTTCCTGTATTGGAAGGATTTGGGGCCGCTTAACCATAGATAATGTATACCTCCAGATAGGAGGTATATATTATCTATGGCTTAACCAATACCACCAAGCTGTTACGAAAGATAACTGAGGCTGGCTTTCGGAAAAACAAGCCCAAACCCCACTATACAGTACCACCATACTGTACGATATACATGGGACAAGCTTATGCAATAATGTATCCAGTAGTAGAATGGCTAAACAACTACAAAACTAAACTCAAAATAATAAAGATACGAAAACTAACAGTTCTACGTACACCATAGAATGTACTGCTAATGATAGTTATGAGTTTATGTGATGACACGGTCAAAAGCCTTAGCTTTCACCCTTTCGTCTCTCATGGCAGGAATCAGCCCCTTCTCAAACACAATACTCATCAACTCATCAGCATCAGACACATTAGGGTATTGCCGCAGAGCCCATTTGACGTAAACAAGGAATTCATTCCAATCAACATAACCATCTTCATCCATATCCAACGCCTTCAAACCCTTCTTGGTGGTGACACATCGGTAACACCCAAAGTATGGCTGCATGAAGCCATGGTAGAAGTTGTCAAATTGCAGACGATCGTCCTTTTGCACACGATCCTTACTATCCCAAAAGTCCCATTCTTCACGGATGTCTTTAATCAAGGATTGATGATGCGGTGCCTTCAAATCCACCTCTGCAATAACATCACGCATTTTCTTAGTACATTGTCCCCCAGCACGGTCAAACAGGACAGCAATACCCACTTCACTATTGTATTCTTCTTTCCTGCCACTACGAAGATCTTCCAGCATTTTCTCTTTCATTTTCAAGCCAATGTCTACATTAAACTGTGGGTCTATACCAAAGAAATGCTCTAGCCTATCACGGATCATTTCTGGAGATGCAAGAGTGGTTATGCGATTTGGTGTCTCAATGCCAAAGAACTCAGCCAAGTCAAAATCACCAATGCCAAATCCTCCAAATACCAAGTCGGTAGCACGTTCTCCATAAAGTACTTGCTTAGGGTGTGGATTTCTACCAGTCGTAATTTTGGTGATAGCCTGGGCAACACTTCTCAGCTTAGTACAGTTGAATTTTTGCAAAATCTTCGTATTTCCTAGTCGAACTAGATTCATCATGGTGACCGATGCACAAGCATGACCTACTGAAGCACCTTCTTCACACATGCTGGCCCACACACCGTCTGCACCCGCACTAAGGCAGTCAAGCTGTGAAGCTGTTTGAAGGTCCCACTTCTGGTGAATGTGCACAAGTATTTTTCCGTCATTCCAACCATTTGCAGTCATGGTCCTCCGAATGCTGGCTGTCCATGCTTCTAACTCTTCTGGAAGAGATTCTCCCATGGGATCTTCAAATGCAAGTGACCATGGACGGTGCTCTGCAGGCAAATTGGCAAGGAATTTCACAATGTAGAGCAAACGTTTCGGATCTTCTTGCATGACAGAGGGAATGTCACGAAAGTTAATTGCTACACGTGCATTCTTGTCAATGTTCTCGTACGTCCACTTCATCCACTTGTAAATAAGTTGAGCCATGTCTTCTGCTGTAAACTTGGTGCCCCAAGCGACGTCATCATTTGCCAGATCGACTTCAAAGAATGGATTGGGGATCCCATATAACTTGTTCTTTTGCAGCGGGAATGGAACCGTTTCCGTGTCATAAACATCATCCTTGATTCCTTCGGACACCTCGGAAAAGGAGAAAAACCTGCTGAAGTCTTCACCGCGCTCCTTCAACCACTTCACAAAATCATCGTCTACTCGAGTCATGTGGGCGAAAGAAGCGACGATCATGTCCTTCGCGCGTACCTTCTGAACTTCATTGAATATGTCGATCTTGTTTTGTAGCGTGTGACTGCGAAGCTGACCTACGGTGCTCTCTCGGATGGAATTATCTAGCAAATAGAAATCGAGATTCTTAAGCCTTTCGCGTTTCTGGACACGTACTTGCTGAATATCGGCTTTCACCTGATCTATTTCTGCATCAAGATCCGCATTGTCAGTTTGCTTTAGTTTCTTTGCTTCGGGTGAAACAGATTCACTAGAGTCAGCCATTGTTGATCGTGGTTTAGGGGCAGTGGTCAGGGCAGATTAGGCAAGTTATAATAACCGGAACCGGAATCAGGAATGGAACGGAACGGTCACTTTGATAACTCCACTATCAAGCACACTGATTAAGTTTTTGGTGAGTTCGAGGCAGAGGCGTAGCCAAGGGGGGGGGGCAAGGGGAGGTATCTGCCCCCCCATCACCGTAGTGTTTTTTTTTTTAAACCTCCGTCACAAGCTTACCAGTATTAAACTGACACGCAAATGACTAAATTATGTGCGCTGCTACGCGGTATCACCAGAGGTTGCTAGTGAACGCGCGCACACAACATTCAACTCGCTCGTGAATCCACCGAACGAAAATATTAGAGAGAGACACTTCTAGATTACTCACGTGATAGAACATTTTCGAATCTGAAGACTAAGGACCTTGCCGCGGCAGGAGTCGCAACTCATAAGTGACAAAGGAGACCAGATGACGCTACGAACCTACAGGCTGGTCTACTTTATTGTATGATTATTAATTAGTTAACTATTATTGTATATAATTTTTGCTATGTAGTTGCAAATTTGTTAAATTCTTTTTGTACAGATCAGGCTTTACAGGCTCCTTGAGCCTTCTTTACCTGTAATACTAATACTAATACTACTGCCTACGAGGTGATAAAGTGTTAAATGTACCAAGTTTATTTATCCTGTCCCAAGGGTGGCTTACCTTCTATCCGACACAATGAGATCAGAGATCTAACTGCTACCCTGTTGACTGAAGTATGCTCTCAGGTAGCTGTTGAACCAGAGCTCCAGCCGGTTTCACAGCAGGACTATCCTGCTTCTGCCAATATCCAAGATGGTGCCCGTCTTGACATCGCCATGAATGGTTTTTGGGGTGGAAGAAGTGAAAGATGTTTTGTGGATGTGCGGGTGTTCAACCCTCTGGCTGCTTCTAATGTGTCCTCATCACTGGCCTCCTGTTATCGGAGGCACGAGAACATTAAGAAACGCGTGTATGCTCAGAGAGTTCGTGAGGAGGAGCATGCCTCCTTTACCCCCCTGGTAATGTCTGCCTCTGGTGGTCTGGCTCATGAGGCTTCTGTTTTTTATCAACGCTTGGCTCATCGACTTTCAAATAAGTGGGGCAATGATTACTCTGTTGTCATGGGGTGGTTAAGGTGCTGTCTATCTTTTTCTCTCTTGCGGTCCTCCATACAATGCATCCGCGGAGCCCGCTCATCCATCGGTCACTATGTTAAGACTCCCCCAATTGTGGAGCTGATTCGGGCAGAGTCTCAGTTTGCCGTGGACTAAGAAAGTCCCGGTTTGTCCAGCACAGGCCATTTATGTGCTGGGGGTGGTAGGCAAGGGCAGTCCATCAAGCCCGGGATAAAAAAAACCAAGTTTATTTTCTCGAGTCGATCACACTAGATCGATCTTTGTACGGCAGTGTAGTCTATTTTTTTTTTACTTTATCAGTCAGTCAGGCGGATCAGTCACAAGCTTACAAGTTCTGCTAGCAAGAAAGACAGGTGGGATCAGTTTCATGCAATACGTGGCATTTGATTTTGCCGAGTGAAGTGAGTGAACGTGTCATCCTGTCAGCAGTGTGCTAGGACTGCTGTGGCTAACGTAAAGTAATTTGTATTAACACTAAAATATTAACAATATAGGTCTACCGGACTGTGGATGAATTTGTTGGAGTACAGTTGTGGCACGTGCGATGATGCTTGACGAATTATACCTCCATTGAATCATTGATATGTGATAAGCAGCTAGTTGTGTAAGCTGTAATAATACAACACTGTATGTTGGCTAGCCCACCATTGGGTCATTAGCCCTTTTTGCAATCATGAATAATTTTGAGCGTTTCGTGGGGGCATGCCTGCCCCTCCATCATGTTCTGGCTAGCTATGCCCCTGGTTCGAGGCGAGCTAGGGTTGGAACGAGCGTCCCGGCAAAGCTGGGCCAACCCTAGCTAGGGTTTCCACTCAATTGAAATAGGAAGGTGCTTCGTTTTGTTGTTTCTATAGGTTTTCACACAGATTTACCTTTATGACTGATAAAGCAAACAAGTGCTAATTTGTTATTGGAATGTTTGCAGCAGTCACTATCAGCACAATTTTAACATGTAAATATCCAAAAAGTGTTCACGTGGCCAAAAATCCCTTCATATAGGATTCAGTTCCACTGCAAAATAAGATGATGCCTCAGCCTTTTTCATTGTTTCTGATGATTTTCATGCAGGCTGACCTTAAGATAAAATAAACAAGTGCTAATAATTATTAAACTGTCTATTACTTTCAATATCAATGCACTTTTAATTGTAAACACCCAAAAGTGGTCACATGGCCAATAATCCCATTACAGCTGTAAAGGATGTGCTATAGCACTAGAAGATGTAGAAGTCTTCATTATAAAGCAAGAAAATACACTAATTGTGACTCGGTCACCCTAAAATACAATGATTTGCTGATAAACTGCCCAATTTAACTATTGTGACCACTTTTTCTATGTTTTTGTATGTTAAACTTATGTTAATACCTGATGCTACAAGCAATCCAATAATAAATGAGCACTTGTTTGCTTCATCTTAAAGGTCAGTCTGTGTGAAAATCACCAGAAACAACAAAAGGAAGCACCTTCCTATTTTGAGTTGGAAACCCTACCCTAGCTCGCCTCTAACTCACCAAAAGCTTACCTTCATATAGACAGTGAAAGACATCATTATGCTTAACAGGCTAACCTCAAGTTAGGGTCAAGTTCAGCTTTGGTTTCCGTTTTAGTCATTCCATTCCTGATTCCGGTTATTATAACTTACCCAGCAGTTAGTATTGAACCGACAGTCACATGACACCCACCCCACTGGGGCAAGCTTTTCATAACTGAAACTGGGATTAGGAACGGTACTTTAATTTTGTGTGCACTGTTTCAATCATGCAATAAGCAAGACTAGCTGACACACTGTTTAATTTTTTATGGAGATTGAACTACTCTAATATAGAGCAATCGCCGCAGGCTATAGTAAAGTTACCAACTTCAGTTGTACAGTATTCATTGACACACTAATTTTGCCAAGGAATATACTTGCTGGCTACTAACTAGCTAGTTCGAGTAATGAGCCATAATTATTATTCCCATGCAGGGATAGTTATCAGTGTTACAATTCACGCTCTATTATACTATATTGCAGTGCTCAATGTAGTAGACACATTAGGTTTCTATGGTAATTATGTAATTGGTGTGATGTAACCACATAATGTATGATGCATCCTTAGAGTTGTTGTTGTAGGCTTTATGAGTTGTTGTGTAGTTTGTGCTCACTAGTTATTTTATGAGAATCTAGTTATAGTGATAGAGCAAATACTATTACATGGTGTCAGAAATTGAGAACCTTGTTACCAGTTATGGCATCCTACCAGATTAAGCCAATTGAACCATTCAACTTCAAGAGACCTGAAGAATGGCCTCAGTGGATTTGCAGATTTGAGAGATTCTGAGTAGCTTCTGGCCTATCCTCAAAGCCAGAGGTAAACCAAGTAAATACTCTTGTGCACTCTATGGGTGCAAAGGCTGATGATATTTTCCAGTCATTTAACCTCAGTGAAGAGCAGGCAAAAGTCTATAATACAGTAAAGGACAAGTTTGACTCTCACTTTGTTAAGCGCCGCAATGTTATCTTTGAGCGTGCCAAATTTAACAGAAGAGTACAGCAAGAAGGCGAGCCCGTTGATGACTTCATAATTGATCTCTATTCCTTGGCAGAACATTGTGATTATGGACAGCAAATGGTCAGAGACAGAATAGTCGTTGGTATCAGAGACAGCCAGCTGTCAGAAAAACTGCAGATAGATAGTAAGCTTGCCTTAGAAAAAGCTACAGCAATGGCTTGACAGCGAATCGTAAAACTGCAACAGAGAACAGTGAGAAATGACTTGCTAAGAGAAGGACAAATTGAACTGGTGAAAAAGCAAACCCATAAGCAACCATACTCCCACCACAGTAAGGATTCTTCCAGACCACAAAATCCACCAGCAAGGCCTAACAATTGCTCCAGGTGTGGCCAAACTCCCATCACATGGTAGAGCTCACTGCCCAGCAAGTGAAGCCATTTGCCACAACTGTAAAAAGAAAGGCCACTTCAAAGCATTTTGTAGAAGTAAAAGTGCCATTGACCAACTAGCTGAAACAACAGAAATTCAAGATGGTGTACATTCTCTAGTGGCATCAAATCAGCTGAAGAATCAGATGATAATTCCTTTCTAGGAATGATTCGTGAAAACAAAGCAACCCATGGGTGACAGAGCTGACATTGAATGGTCAAGCAGTTCAGTTTAAAAATGACACAGGAGCAGATGTGACAGTTATTCCCAACACAGAATACTCTAGAAGCAGAGATGGTCCATTGTCACCAGCAGACAGAACACTCAGTGGTCCAGGCCAACATGTACTGAAAGTCAAAGGGAAGTTTGTGGGCTACCTTGAAAGAAACCACAGATCAATTCAGCAAACAATCTATGTGATAGAAGACTTACACAAAGCTTTGTTAGGACGTCCTGCCATTGAAGCCCTACAGATTCTGTCATTTGTTGAGCCGGTACAAGCTAGTGATATTTTCATTCACTTCCCACAATTATTTACAGGACTAGGCAAGCTTCAAGACAGTTACCAGATCAAACTCAGAAATGATGCTAAGCCATTTGCTCTATATGCCCCACGTCGAATAGCAATACCACTGCTACCTAAAGTTAAAGAAGAGCTCCAAAGAATGGAAGCACTTGGGGTGATTTCAAAGATTGAAGAACCCACAGAATGGTGTTCTCCGATTGTTGTTGTTCCAAAACCCAATGGCAAGGTTCGAATCTGTGTTGACCTGACAAAACTTAACACAAGTGTTTGCCGTGAGCTTCACATTTTGCCATCTGTAGAACAGACATTAGCCCAAGTTAGTATTTTTCAAAAGTTGACGCTAATTCTGGTTTCTGGCAAATTGAATTAGCACCTGAATCCTCAAAACTGACAACATTTATTACTCCATTTGGGAGATATGCCTTTAATCGTCTTCCATTTGGAATAACCTCTGCACCTGAGCATTTCCAAAGAAAGATGAGTGGTATTGACCTTGATGGAGTTGTCTGACCTTGATGGAGTTGTCTGTCTAATTGATGACGTTTTAGTTTATGGCAAAACAGAACAGGAACATGATCAGCATCTCAAAGCAACTCTCAGGAGAATAAGTGAAGCAGGCCTTACACTTAGCAAAGAGAAGTGCATTTTTGGTGCTACCAGCATCAGTTTCCTAGGCCAAACTGTAAATAGTGAAGGAATTCAGCCTGATCAAAACAAGATCCGTGCAATTTGTGACATGAAACCACCAAGTAACCTCACTGAACTTCGTCGATTTCTTGGTATGCTTAATCAACTAAGCAAATTTTCTCCACATTTAACTGACAAGACTCAGCCTTTGCGAGAACTCCTTAGTACTAAAACTCAGTGGGTATGGTGAGAACACAAGACAGAGCTTTTACAAGTCTCAAAGATGCTATCACATCCAGTGAAGTTCTCGCAATGTACGATCCGACTCTAGAAACCATTGTTTCTGCCGATGCTTCAGCATATGGACTGGGAGCCGTTTTACGACAGAAGCAGAAAGATTGCAGCCTTCATCCAGTTGCATATATTTCTCGAGCATTAAGTGCAGCTGACAGAACTATGCCCAAATTGAAAAAGAAGCCCTTGCTGCAACCTGGGCTTGTGAAAGATTTCAACAGTACTTGTTGGGTATGTACTTCAAATTGGAAACGGACCACAAACCTCTTGTTCCACTGCTATCTACAAAGAGCCTTGACGAAATGCCAATAAGAGTACAACATTTTAGACTACGCCTGATGAGATTTAGTTACTCAATTTATCATGTTCCTGGAAAAGATATTTGTACAGCAGACACTCTTTCCAGAGCACCAGAAGACCACACTGCAGAAGCCTTTCATAAAGAGGTAAATACTTATGTTAATCTTGTTATTGATCATCTTTCAGCTACTACAAAGCGGCTACAGGAGATCAAATGTCTCCAAGAACAGGATGAAACCTGTCAGAAACTTAAACTATACTGTCAAAATGGGTGGCCAGCCAGAAAACACCTGAATGGTATGCTGAAGTACTACATTCCTGTTAAAAATGAGCTGAGTGTTAACAATGGTATTCTCCTAAGAGGCAATCGACTGATTATTCCTTCCTCTCTCCGTCCTGAGATAATTGAAAAATTACATTCTGGTCATCAAGGCTTTACAAAATGCCAACAGTGAGCTAAAGATTCCGTGTGGTGGCCAGGCATAAAGAAGGACATTGCAGAAAAAGTTTCAAAGTGTATTGTTTGCTCTAAGCACAGATTGAACCATGCGGAGCCATTGTTGCCATCACCATTTCCAAATAGACCATGGGAGAAGTAGGGACTGACATTTTTGAATGGAGAAATTCTAGCTATTTACTAGTCATAGATTACTTACTATTCTCGTTACATTGAGGTTGCCAAGTTGTCTTCCATGACATCACAAAACATAGTACAACATCTCAAGTCAATATTTGCTCGTCATGGCATTCCTGAAACTGTTGTTTCAGATAATGGTCCACAATATTCAGCAGCATTGTTCAAGTCATTTTCTGAGCAATACGGTTTTACACATGTTACAAGCAGCCCAAAATTCCCTCAAGCCAATGGTGCAGCAGAAAGAGCTGTCAGAACAGTAAAAGGTCTGTTAAACAAAAGTGATGACCCATATTTAGCAATGCTTGCTTACCGTTCTACTCCTTTAGAGAATGGTTATAGTCCAGCTGAGCTACTGATGGGGAGACAGCTACGTACTACTATTCCAGTACTCCCAAAGCAGTTAAAGCCAAAGTTACCAGATGCCAACAAACTGAGGAAAAAGGAGAAGTCCATGAGAAAAAGACAAAAAATTAACTTTGATCAGCAACATCGTGCGAAGGATTTAATTCCCTTGCAAAAAGGAGAGTCAGTTTGGATAATTGATATTGAAGCAGAAGGTGTAGTCACAGAAGAACTATCCAACAGATCCTATATGGTCCAAACACCTTACCACTATTACAGATGAAACAGAAGAGATTTGATACCTCTAGCTATAGCCAACCAAGAAACAGCTTCAAGTGTTGACAATCCAATACCAACACCAATAGAAATTCCAGACGAAACTTTTATCACTGTTTCAGATGAAAACCCTTCTGTAGTTCAGACTAGAAGTGGAAGAATTTCTAGACCTCCTATACGGTTTGTTGAGAGTGAACAATGACAAACATTTTGTAGTATGCATCATACTTAAGGAGGGAGATGTAGTAGACACATTAGGTTTCTATGGTAATTATGTAATTGGTGTGATGTAACCACATAATGTATGATGCATCCTTAGAGTTGTTGTAGTAGGCTTTATGAGTTGTTGTGTAGTTTGTGCTCTCTAGTTATTTTATGAGAATCTAGTTATAGTGATAGAACAAATACTATTACACTCAAAAATTCTATTATGCTTTACTACAGTTTACATGTTTTGCTAATATAATTGCACTTTCTATCAAGCTTATAGCTATAATGAGCAATGGGTTAATGTAAACAGTGTGAATGCTATGGCTATAGCACTTGTAAAATGTTGTCTGTTTGTGATCTACTATTTCATTAGCATAACTATATTGAATAGATTATTATAAGTTTTATAATAAAATTGTGTATGTCAAATAGCTACCATGTACCAGACCATCATATTAGAGATCTTGACTGTTTTATTAGTGTTGAGTCATTTTTATCTGTAACATGCATTTTCACAAACAAGGATTTATATGACATTATTATTCTGCCAATTATGGTGACATTACATTATTATGCTTGATGCTTTCAGGCACCTTCAGTGGAACCGGACCCCACTTATTCGGATTCTCGGTTAACCGAACTACGAAAATGATGGCTCTATTAGGGTAGTGACTGTTCTATTAGGGTAGTTGAAATACTGATATTTTAAATTTTTTCTTTATGTTCTGATTTTAAGGTTATTTATACATAGCTTCAGAGATATACATGCACTTTTCAGACTTCTGGACCACTCCTGGTCCCAAGGGGTTCGGATAACTGAGGTTTGACTGTATCAAAATTGTGCCAGCAATAGACTCAGTGGTGCTTACCTATTTTTGCTCCAAGTGAACTATTCCTTCATGTTTGGCATGGTGATAAATGTTGCTGGATTACAGTTTACCTGATTATGTAGCATGGTAATGCCGGAGTAAACAACCCTTTTGTGAGACACTCAAATGATGTTTTACATCACTATGGTCAACAAAAGAAAAACACATAACAGCAGTGAAGTCATTCATACACAGTAAAAACTACCTAGTGACCGTCACTATTTTTGTGGCTAATCCCAGGTCACTGACAAAGGTAGTGATGGTTGTAATGCTTGCTGGGCTGTAATCATTTGATCTGAAAACTAGTCATCGAGTACCTATCTGCATAAAAATTTAACCTACATAACTATTGAACTTGCATCAACATTGCTACAGACCTATAAGATTTAAAGGCATGAGGAATTTAATCAAGGATTGGCAATTACATATTTTCTAAACCACACATTGGTTCCCATACAAATTTGTATGGTTATCAAAGTGTCTCACAGACTTACAGTCCCTTGGATTGAAATAAAACTTGGGACACAGGGTTTACCACCTATAGAACTACCAACTGGCACAAACAGAGTGAAAATAGCATGTTCATAGGTAAAGATATGCATGGCTTCAAGAATGTAGTACATGTTGTGGGAAGCCTGTTAGTCACAGAAACGCATCAGTATCCAGTTCTACAAACCACAATCAATCCTTAATGACAGTGCAGTAAAAGTCAAATAATGCTATACTCCCATTCTGTTACTAGTTACTTTACCAGGTCTGTAACTTACTGTGATAATTGATTTGGTTTAAACTGCTATCCTGTGGCAGTGGCGGATCTAGGAATTTTCAGAGAGGGCCAGGTTCAGGAAGTCTTCAGCTGGGGTTGTTAACTCAGTCTTATAGCTCAGTGGCCTATAGCTAAATTGATTTATAGTGAATCAAAAATCACTCAAAAACATTGTTTCAATGTTGATCCAGGTCTTCGCAAAAAGTTTTGAAGCAAAACAGCACTAAAACCATAATTATTTTAGAGGAGCTTAACACGCTTAAATGCCGCAATGCCATTTTTAGTGGTTTCAAAGGCAAAAGTATGAAGTTTGGCCAGGTCCCAATGTGATACACTATGCATAACTATTGGCTATTTTATCACTCACACAAATTGTAAATAAATTAAGGGCACGTGCACCTTTTCAGAGGGGGTTTCAGCTGAAACCATAACAACCCCTTGCATCCGCCACTGTGTGGCAATGCTAATGTGAGTATCAGTAGTAAAAAAGGTTGAATAAAGTCAGTGTAAGATGAACTATAGGTACTCAATGACTAGTTTTCATATCAAAATGATCACAGTGCAGCAAGCATTATGACTACACTGCTGTTATGTGTTCAATGGTTTCCCAATACTTCAAAACACTTTAACAGGGTGATAAAGGAGTGTTTATTACCATGCTACAAATTATTACCACTGAGTGCACCCATACAAGTAATGAGCAAGGCTCTGATTGACCTTGTCAGTTATCCCTAGACCATAACTGCATTAATGAAACTAGTTTCATAGACTAGGCCAAATAATAGAAAGCAAATCCAATCTGCCATAGTACTCCAGTGATTATGCAATAGCTAATTTATTATCCAATTAACATTCCATGGCTTCTGGTAAAGTGGTCTAAGTAACAGGAAATTATAGACCACAGCAAACTATTTTTAAACAGAATCTGAGTATATATGGCATCAATTAGGTTTGATTCAGGTCACTTCAGATTGTAGACTTATTCTTAACAAAACATTCTTAAAGCCACATCTCCACCAAGAAGCATATTTCTCAATTTGCAGTTGTATAGATGGTAAAACCTGTGTCCAAATCTCATCAAACAGTCTAGTGTCTCTATGATTACTCAGTTAAGTATTAAGCAAGAACCCATATAAAGAGGGAGTAATTACTTTACCCTTCAAGCAAGCAACATGCAGTACACATACATAAACCACCAGAATCTTTATACCAATGGATCAACTACCATGACAGCAGCAGCAGAAACAAACAATGGAGTCCAGAATGCCATTACCTCAAAAATAGTATAATACAAACAACAGTACGGCAAGTAACCATCATGTAGTATTCACATTTTACATCATACCGTATTAAGAAAAAAGTGCCTACTGTTTATCCATACAAACTGCTAGTATAATATCATAGGTGACAGTACATTCACTGTGTATGTATAGAGAGGATGTTGTTCCATCAGTTATGCAAGTTAATTATTTCTAGTTCAGGGATGACCTCATCTATACCAGGTCTAAGATCAGGATCATCATTAGTACACCGATGAACCAGTGCCATAAACTGAGGTTTCTTGGAGTCGAGGTTCTGTAAAATGCTTGCTAGGTCATCATTCGGTACAATGGCAGTGAGTATTTCAGTCAGCAGTACCCCGTAACTGTAAATGTCTATTTTAACTGTCTGCTTGCCTGGCTTGTCGCCTCTGACCTCTGGAGCTGAGTACAAAATACAGCCTGGACCAGGAGTTTGTGCCAGGTGGGCAAACTGGGCAGAGCCAAAGTCTGATATTTTGGCTATCCAGCCACCCTCTACTGTTTCACACACCCTTAGTAAAACATTAGGAGCACTGACATCACGATGAATGACCGGATAAGGCTGCAGATTGTGTAGATAGTGTAACGCACATGCCACATCCATGTAAATGGGTTTACTTGTGTCAGGAACAACATCTCCATTAGCAAGAGCAGAGCGAAGTGATCTGTCCATCATTTCAATTAGAATTACAGCTGGGTGGTCACGGACAGCTCCAATAAACTCCACAAGATTGCGATGCTTACAGAAAGCAGAAATACGCATTTCTTTATCAAATTTTTCTCTGTTGTGTGGGGATACAATAGCATCATGCAAGCATTTGGCTGCCACCTTACGACCCCTGTATAATGCCTCTTTCACGATCCCCCAACCACCTGCACCCAAGATATTTTGAGTGAACTGTATTTCTTCCCGAGAAATTACCCACGTTTGTTCTACTAACTGCAGAGAGTTCTCCAATGTGTCAATCTTTTCAACAAGACTCGGTATCACTGAAGTTTTTAAAAGCGATGTGATTGCTTTGGTAGAATCTAACTCCTGTTGCATTCGTGTTAAATTTTCTTCCAGTTCTTTCATCTTCTGCTTTAGGCTTTCACTCTGTTTCTTCTCAGCAGCAAGCTCTTCTTGCATCTGCTGGGTACCTTCTTCCAAGCCATCCACCTTCTTCTGCAATCCAGCATTAAACTTTTCAAATTCTTTTGCCACCAGTTTACTAATGACAGCACTCTGTTCGTTATGATCATCAGCTTCATCAATACTATCCTTTCTTTGAAATGACATGGGTTCTGCTTGAAAATCTGTACACATATAAAGAAGAAAATATAACTTGGATGTAAAAAATGCATGAACTTATGTATATAGTTTATAGCTAAAGAGCTTCTGATTTTATAACCATGCAATTGGAAGCTATGTGGTTAGGGACTACTGATTCAGCTTTAAATATATCATTGCTCTCTAACACTGAGAAATTCCTATACTTTTCAATTCATAGACCCTCTCTGTATATTCCCAACTTACTGTGACGTGGTATTTGAACGGGAGGGGTGTAAAGTGAAGATGTCGGTGCCTCAGTCACTGTAGGTATCTGTTGCTGACGTTGTGAATGTGACCAAGCTTGTCCATGACGCTGCTGCAATGGTTGCATTACTCTGTCACTGGCGATCTCTTTATTGCCACTATTTTGCTGCCTCAGAGAAGTATGTGATGCTGGCAGACTCATTGACAAGCCTGTCACAAAAACATCAATACAAGTGCATTTTAAAATAAAATTTCTACTGGTAAAAGTTCAATTTATAAATTATAATCCATGTTTTACATCATAGTCAGGTCCACTGTGTACTTTTGTTTACATTTTATGGGGATTAGCAAACCTATATATTTTCAGAAAGCTTAGAGCATGGAGAATCTGAAAATCATTGTTTACATTTGCACAGATTCTTGCAAGGTCAGCATTTTTAAAATTTCAAAATGGCAGCCAATAAAGTAAGAAATTCCTGATATATCAATTTTAATTTGGCATAAAAGTTCATTAATGAACTCAACAAATTCTCTGGTGACATTTTTACATCTCTATCCATTAGAGATGACATAGCTAATCATGAAAAATTAAAAGTTTTAACAAACGGAATAGAAGAGCATCCATTATGCTGCAATAACTCATGAATAAATTTTAGCAAAAAGAATTGAGGAATATTTCAGATTAATTGGATGAGATATATGTATAACTGGTGTAAAGTATTAGCTTGGCTTCCACAGAAACAGTTCAAGCCTAACAACAGCAGAAAAGATTGAGTTACTCTAATAGAGCAGTCACTTACTCTGATAAAGCAGTCAACTTTTGACTCAATATTTCCAATGTAGCAGTCACTTTTGTGAAAATTCTAGCTAGCATGCTTATGTTGGGCATAAATTTCAGGAGATTAGCTAATTCTAGGTTTGAAAGGATGATTGGAATTTACATAAAATATTCTCCCCTAAAAGGTGATTTTGTTAATTAGCAATTGGCAACCCTGACTGGCACTTTTGTCAGTTGGTGGTATGCATTGACATAGTCGGGTTAACTATATATAATTATGTCAAAGATAACTTTGTTCAAAATTTATGGGCCTACAAAAAGCTTGGAGCATGGAGAATGACTGCATGGAGATCAGTGAAAATCAATGGTTAAATTTACTGTATACAGATGCCTGCATGGTAGTCAATCAGCAGTTTGAAAATAGCAGTCTTTATGGTGCTAATGTCTTCATATATCAGCCTCTTATTGAAAGTGAATTGCAACAAACACCATTTCTATGTTCTCACACCCATTACAGAATCCATTACTTAATGGCCTCTAAAGTGCTAAGAAACTTAAAAGCAATTTATTTGGCAGATAGTTATTGCATGAAACAAAGTGAATAAGTGAATTATTAACATTGAGAAGTAGGGCATAGTTACATATGAAGACATCATGGCTATGCATGTATGTACATATACATAACAATCATCAGCAGTGTCACTGTTGTCATTTTCAAAGCATCATACAGTATTATACTGTATATTAGGGATCATGCAGAATTGAGCTTTTCCAGTTCAAAATATCACCCTAAAACCAGTCTCAATTTCCCTTCATGACAACTTGGCAGCACTGGTTAGACACAGCCAAGCCCCAGAATGTCAACTCCAAATTCTTCCAACAAGTTTCTACAGCATTTAAAACTTTTCTATTCAACAAAAATTTTATGCTGACTGACTGACTGACATACTGACCGATGCTCCCTGCCAAGCATAACTTGACATACAGCTACATAACTGATAGTTGGGGCATGCGTCCAGACATATGGCTTGTCAGGTGCCCGTCCTCCTTTTGATGCAACATATGTGCGGGTCCACCAGTCATAATTATGTTACAAAAACAGTAAACAAATAAGTAGAAACTTGGATTAAGGATCAAAAAAGTAAAGAAACAAGGGAATAGGTAAACAGTAGTGAAACAAGAGAGGTTGCCTATATACTGCAGATTTAATGTCAGTACATCTGCAGTATGTAGGCAACCTCTTTTGTTTCACTACTATTTAGCTATTCAATTGTTTCTTTACTTTTTGATCCTTTATGCTTAAAGCAGTTACTTGTGAGCCAGTCATTAAAAATGTCTTGGTTAGATGTGCCAAATGTCCTTTATTTATTTTTGGATAAGAATCAATTTGTCGACAATGGCAATCTTTGGATTATTTGAATATGTCTGATATGCAATCATTCTGTCACTGGAAAGCAAATTTTCATTGGATTTACAGTGGATACTAATTTTCAAGATTGTGTATATATCGATTTTAACTTGGTGCAAGTCTGTCTGGTGCAAAAAAATTGCTCTTGGTGATCAGCATGAATTCAATCTTGCCAAGTGTTATTTTAAAACTATTAAGCAAATTCCAACTACTGTCTTTGAAAATTCTTTCAAAAATTTTCTAGTAATAATTAATACGCTAAACATGCATAAACACATTGGCAAAAAAAATTGGCTCGAAAGTTGACTGCTATACTAGAATATGTGACTGCTCTATTAGAGTATCTAAATTTTCAAACTTGAACTGTTTTATTAGAAGTCAAATTACACATGGCACCAGTTACACTTTGCACCAGTTTTACTCCAGAATATTCGTTAACTTTTTTCACTGTAAATTATTCCTGAATTATTGCAGCATATAATGGACGTTCTTCTATTCCCTTTGCAAAAACTTTCAATTATTCATGGTTAACTGTCACTTCTAATCAATAGAGGTGTAAAAATGTCACCAGAGAATTTGTTGAATCCATTTATCAAACTTTTATATCAAAATTAAATGTATTAGAAATTTGTTATTTTAGCTACCACTTTGAAATTAAAAAATGCTGACCTTGCAGGAATCTGAGTAAATGTAAACATTGATTTTCAAATTCCTCATGCTCTAAGCTTTCCAAAAATGTATAGGTTTGCTAATCCCCATAAACTTTTAACGAAAGTGTATTTTTTGACATAGTGAACCTGACTATCATCAAAAATAGTTTTAGAAATCCTTTTTAAACGAACATTATTTGGCATATTCTAATATGCACAAAAGTTTCAAAGGGCCAAATTTCTATAATGAACCAACATCATGCACCCAGCACACAAGCATATTAATAGCTAGAACAAATTGTTAGCTTACTTTCTGGAGGACTGTATAGATTGGAGTTTCCAGTTGCTTGTGCTTCATTTCCATAGTCTTTAGGGATTGGCGGTACATAAGGATGGACTTGTGAAAGAGAAGGCAAAGAAGCACTGTGTCTAGGAGAGATCCACCGTCCTGTACTAGATGGCGCCACATAAGACTGGGTAGGCAAATGGGTTGAAGTAGTGTATGGTGGCAAATAAGGCCCCATGTTACTAACATGAGGTGGAGGTGGAGGTGGATTCTCTCCAAAACTTTTGACCAATGTGTTTAATAACACTGTGAGGCTGTTTGTAAACTAGAAATGGGATGTAAACAAATAAGCATTATAATATAATATGTACATACATAGGTGCATGCGTGTGCGTGTGTGTGTGTGCGTGTGTGTGTGTGTGTGTGGTGTCCTGGCAATCAAAAGGTTCCCGGTCTGATGCTCGGTTATGCCAAATTGGTGTTTCCTTGATTAATACTTGGTCTACCCAACTGGAAGGTCATGAAGCCCAATTTAGATTCAACAGGTATGTGGAAGACCACTTCTGCTGCGCCTGCACCAAATCAATGACGCTCCAATAAATGAAACTACCACCAAAACAATTAGCAAAAAGCTGATACACTGCTGAGAGTTCGGCTGAGCAGTGGTAGAAGCTTATGAGAGTGATAATCTGGCAAGTGACAGCAAGGATGAGAAGCAATCATGCTGAGAAAAAGCTTTAAAAATGCTGAAGACCTACTAATCTTATGTGGAAGGGACAAGGATCAGGCCAGTAGATGCCTCACAGATGGGCTATATCCCACCAGATGTGATGTGGGAAACCCTCTCCCTGCAAGCTCCTCACCCAACTGGTCCACTCAATCTGCTGCCAACAGATTGGACCATGTTTCAGATGTGCTGGGTGGAGCCACTGTATCTATTGATTGCAGTGGGCCAGTACACACAGCAATCATGGCAATGGACATGACAGGGATAATTGTGAACCCTTAGGTGCTATCTGTTACCACAGAAACATGGACACAGAGGGATTTATGCTCTGAAAAGAATGATTACTGCTGGTCACACAACCCTTTTTAAAAATTGCACATGCATAATTTTGCAACACAAATTTTTTTTTTTTTTCACAGATAACTTAGAAGAACAGCACGGTAGTGACGGTACATAACTATGGTGTGTATACGACAGTACTTTAACTTAGAGTGTGTCCCGATTGGTTCCACTCTACAATTCATTTTGTTCCGGGTTTTATAAATACCCAGACATGCCTTACCCTGAGACAGCTTGTAAAAGCTGAATACACATATGGGTGGATCTAGGAGCTGGTAAGTGGGAACAAACCCAAACAAAAGTGGTCAAGGGGAAGTTTTCTCTAGCTTCAACTCTCAACAGGTTAGCGATGTTTATTATAAACAGTGCTAGACCACTAAGTTGCGAGATATTACGTGTACTTTTGCTAGGGCCAATTTTTGAACTTTAATGCTACATCATGGATTTTTGGTTACTGTTGTGCAAACAACTAGATACAGTGGAACTCCTATTATCCAAACTAATTGGGGGAAGGGTGTTCATATAATTGAAAGTATCTAAAATCACATATTCATATATCTAGATACTGAGCTTTGCTCAACTACTCTAATAAAACATACACCTGTTGACAAATACTCTAATTGAGCAGTCAATTGGGCATTCCGATAATCAAACGTTCTGTTCTAATAATTAAGGTTCCACTGTAATCAAATTCATAGCAAGTTTGATCTATGGGATTATATTGTATAGTTATGGCAGTTCAGGAGTAGCAGATTGGAATTTGGCAGTAAGAGGGATAATTACTAAGTACCCCATGGAAGCCATAAACTTAACTGGTGCTTATTGAGAATGAACTAATGATCTGCAACTAATCATAATGCCAGATGATACACAAATACCATCTGAGGTGTCAACATCGTATTAGTTCAACATTTTCTGTAAGATCACAAGATCAATGACCAACTTCCAGAATTCAAGGATTTCTATCTATACAAAATAGATCACAGAGACAGGTTTCAGGTACTGACTATTAGTGATGCACCGATGCCCTATTTGGCAGTATTGGACTTGCATCGGTAAAGCTATAAATGCCTGATACCAACCAATACTTTAAATGACATCATTTAATTATTTATCAAGATGGCAGCGTTGCACTTTGAATGGAGTTGAGCAAAAGCTGATATAAGCCATGAATTCCTTAACAGAAGCCAGCTACTAGCATTATTAGTACAGTGGAAACTGAAGTAAGGCACAAAATAAGATTCATTGAAGCCATAAAATTTCACGCAATTGATAGCCACTAAACCAGCGAACTGCAGTTGATGAGATTAGCAATTGAGTTTAGTAAGCTAAATTACTATGCGAAATACCTGTAGGGCAAAGTATTGGTATCGGCCACTTCCGGCCTCAAATGCATCGGTATCGGATCGGTAGTGAAAAAGTGGTATCGGTGCATCACTACTGACTATCAAGGTGTCCGCATTAAATATTTCCCAAGTACAAACAATCAAATGAACCAACCTTCCATTCATCCACAAAAGGAATACTGTGTACTCTCCCATGGCGATCAACGTTAACAGTTTCTGTCATTAACTTGGTACGAGATGGCCCATCTTCACCAACAAAGCACATTGGGGGCACAGCAGGGTAGTTTTTCCTCAAATACACACATACTGGTATGACCCTCAGACTTTCATCTACAACAAAAGGTTTGCCCATGGTAAGCACCCTAATACTTGACAACTTTACAACCTTCAACATATGCAACTAAAGTCACTACCGTAGGCAGAGAAATTTTCGTGTAAAAATATTTTTGTTTCAGAAATTTTTGAGAAAGTATTTTTGTGGGTGCAGACAACCCATGAAAATATTTTACTCAAACATTTTTTAGTACTGTATCTCAAAAAGTTATCTTCTTTTTGGTTTATTTGTAGATACAATTTTGGTGATGTACCCTGCCATGTAGCTGGAAAATTGATGGCCTCCAATCAGATCACGAAGAACAGGGCGTGACACCAGAATTAATTACTTGCTGACCAAGGGACTCAAGCTGACTCAGCGCGAAGAGGCAAAGCTTGGGAGTTACAGCAACCAAAACTGAAACGAAACACTGGACTGTAAATAATGCCAGCTGTCTATAGGCACTGGCAAATTGTAATTGTATGTGGTAATACAAGGGAGATACGATGTTAATTATACACCTTTAAATACTATAGACCTTTAAATAATTCATTATAAGCACAAGAACTATTCTAATACTATGCTTACTTTAACCCTCTAACTGTCACAACCGCCATATGGCGGATTTTCTAATAATGCATTGATCTAAAAGAAATCTTTCAATTTCATTCCACAAATATATACGTAATATGCCGTCGTTGCACTGCGTAAAAGATGACGTTCCTGCACCTTTGGTAACTAGTATAAAAGGGTCCTTCGCACAAAGATTTGTCATTGTGTGCGAAAGATACGTAATGGCGTTATCGCGAGTATTATAGGGTGATATTGTTGAAGCAATTTTTGATGAAGATTTCGGCCTTTCTGGTGAGGAGGAAAGTGACGATGATGTTGTAGATGATGGAAATATCCACGCTTTGGTAGGGGAGACTATCCTTACACACGATGATCTAGCACCACGAAGAGATGAGAGAAGTGAAGAGGATGAAGTACAAGACGCCACTTTGTTCGGCGAAACTACGACTGGAGGGGTAGACATCGCTTCGAATCAACACTCACTGGAAGCCAACACTTTGAATAATGAAGACGAGGCTGTTGAAGATTGACTTCTTGAGAATGTTGTTCCCACAGAAGTTCATGAAGAGGGAATGTGCGAGGAAGAACGTGACAGTGCACCAAATGTGGTAAGCCAGCTGACTACTATAAATACAAATACTAATGTAACTTGCAGCAAAGTCAACAGAAACCATGTATTATTATATTATTATTATTATCAAGAGTCCATAATAAAGAGGAGAGTGTCCAACTCAGTATTGTACCATCAAAAATGAGCCCGTTAAGTACATAGTGATAATTGTTCCTGTTTGGCCACATTATATCCAAATTCATTTCAAAGAAGCCTCTCTATGAATGGGTGTCAAAGTGTTTAAAGGGCTTCTATCAAAACTCACTAGGCTTCTTTAATACGAATATGACTAAAATATGGTCACAAGGGACAATTACCACTATGTACTTAACGGGCTCATTTTGATGGACCAATACTGAGTTAGACACTCTCTTCTTTATTATGGACTCTTGTTATTATATATTATAATGTGCAGAACCTCAAAAAGAGTGTGTGGCACAACATTACAAATGTATTACATAGCTGTAAATTGACTAATAATACAAATAAATTGATATCACACATGACAGTTCAACTGAAACCAATTATTGTATAAGTGAAAATCAATACAAATAGATATCATAATTATGAAGTAACATGTGTAAAATACTAGCACACAAAATAATTACAAGTTGTTATCTTTGCAGGGACACAGAACTTTAGCAAAGCGGCCACGACGTACAACAACTCATCCTCATTATGAAAACACTTCCATGGTGAGGGAGGAATTATCAAACAGTGAATCATCTACTCACTCAAGGCGTCGTAAACGACCACGTACGCATGATGTGGTACCTCACTGCGAATGTGATGATATCTCAGAAACAAATTCTTCCAGTGATGATGAGAGCAGTGATACATCACATAGCACTGACACTGATACAGATCCTTCATCAAGTGGAGACACCAAGTTCTTCCAGTGCATCACCTGATCCTGATCATAATGACACTGCTTTGGCTACCTTGACAATAGCACATGGAAGAGGACATGGACGAGGTCGCGGACGTGGCAGAGGAAGTGTTCCTGGTAAAGGTCGTGGTGGAGGAAGTGATTCTGATAGAGGATGTGGACAAGGTAGAGGACGTGGACGAGGCAGAGGATGTGGACGAGGCAGAGGACGTGGACGAAGTACAGACCCAGGACATGATAGTACAACTCCGAGACATACACGTAGACAACAATCCAACAGGACTATTCCAGATTTGCCAATTTTAGAACCTGTGGATGAGACGGCATGGGTTACACAAGAACCAACTTCTTACTGCTACAGTTACACAAAAACACCTGGCCCAACAACAGACTTTTCTGATGACACAACACCTTTACAATTTTTTATGTTATTTTTTACAGATGAAGTTTGGGATCTACTTGTGACAGAAACAAACAAATACGCAAATAACAATCAATCTACAAAACCTACCCCAAGAGCATGGAACAACATTACTTCAGATGAGATGAAACTATTCATAGGAGTGCTGATGTTGATGGCAAGTTGCCAAGACTTGAAATGTACTGGCAGGTGGCAAATGAGCACATCAAGACACCTGGAATTTCACGTATAATAGGCAAAACTAAATTTAAACAAATCTTTCGATTTTTACATCTTGCTGACAATACACAAGACCCTGGTAATGACAAACTTTACAAAATTAGACGTTTTGCAACTCTACTGAAAACACAGTTTGAAGCTCAATACACAGTACATCAACACGTCACTATAGATGAAGCCATGATCCCTTTCAAGGGCAGACTTTCTTTCAAGCAATACATGAAGGCAAAACCAACAAAATGGGGCATAAAGGTTTTCGTTCTAAGCGATGCAACCAATGGATATGTGTATCGGATACAAATATATACTGGGAGGGGGGTGGAGTCTGATGTTACTACTGGCCTCTGTTCAAGGGTAGTATTGGACTTGGTGGAAGGACTAGAACAGGATGGACTTCATCTTTTTACGGACAATTACTATACCAGTCCACAGCTAGCTCAGGCCCTTTAAAAGAAAGGGATAAACACTTGTGGTACTGTCCGTACTAACAGGAAAGAGTTTCCTAAAGATCTGGTGAAATCAAAGAGGGAAAAACAAAGAGGCTACCATGATTATCGCTCTAACGGACCTCTGTTAGCTGTAGTCTGGTTTGACCGCAAAATTGTACATTTTATCAGTACAATGCACAATGCAACAATGAATGGAGACTTACCAACAATAATGAGAAGGAATAAGGATGGAACTCAGGAGGCTGTCAGATGTCCACCACTTCTCCATGGCTACCAACAATACATGAAGGGTGTGGATCGTGGTGATCAGATGATAGGTTACTACAATGTGGGCCGCAGATCACGAAAATGGTGGAAACGGTGTTTTGCTTATCTGTTGGAATGTTCATTGCTGAATGCTTACATCTTGTATAGCAACAAATTTCTTGACAGCTGCAACCAGAGGGGTCGCAAAAAAACTTGACTTTCTTTCCTTCCGTTTGAAAGTTGCTAGTCAGCTCATTGGTAATACTGAGGCTCGACAGAAGGCTGGAGGACGTCCGAGATCCGATGATTATCAGCAGCTTGAGAGACTCAATGTTGAGCCGGGACACTGGCCTGTACACACAGAGAACAAAATGGAATGCATTGTTTGCTCTACAATACAAAGTAAAAGAAACTTGACAAGGAAGGAGATACGTCATGAAAGCAGAATAAAATGTTGTAAATGTAATGTTCATTTGTGCACAGATGAAAGTAGAAACTGCTTTACTTTGTACCACACAAAAAGTAAATATTGGTTGAGTACTTGAATTATACATTTTGTAAATTATGCATACAAGTTTTTGTTGAGTTAAATACCAACCATACCTTGCTGTTCTAACATAGTAGCGGTAGTAGTTACACTCTTAGAGGAATAACGAAGCTCTAACACGAGTATTGACATTTGTCCTCCTTTACTAATAGCTCATTGAATATCACCGTCCAAACGAGATGTTAGAATAAAAGAAACACTTTCTCTGTCATATTTTCTTGAAACTCACTGAGAATAGTCCTCTGTTGTAGAAGCGCAACTGACCGCGTGTCGTCGCCATTGTTTCATTGTAAGAACGCGTGATCCCAAACGCATGCGCAAGCTCTCCAGGAAGAAACAAAAAGATGGATGCCAACTCGGGACGAATTTTCGTGAAGCTGATAAGGATTCGCGAAGTTCTATGGACGATTTTGTAGATCTTATAATACGAAGAATGCAGGCGACAAGTAAGTTTGGTGCTGCCGTATTGTTTAGTGGGGCCGCTTCTTCGACGAATCGAAAGTTTTGAAAAACTAGCTTGCCATCGTAACGAGACGTATTTTTACACAACGAACATAGTACAGTAGCATTCCCAAGCCTTTAAGCAATGCCTTTAGCTATGGTTGCTATGTGGTATTCCTTTTAGTTGGCTTGTAAAATCTGAATGTTCTTACCACTCTATTTTTTTCAGCAAACCCGACGGTTAAAGGGTTAATAACCTTTGTGTAGCTGTATAATTAGGGTAACAAAATTTTGTGGTGAAAAAAAATTCGTTAAAAATATTTTCATGGTCTCAGACCAACCACGAAAATATTTTTACCACAAAAGTTCCCTACCTACAGTAATACATTTCAAGGTCATTTACATACACAACAAATCACTGCAAAATGAGAAAATTGAGCATTTTACAATACACATACGAACCTAGACCAGAGGTTTGCACAACACCAGACACGCAGTACAACTTGTCCTTTTCACAGAAAGCAGGTGGATACGCTATATACAAAAAGACCATATCATTATCACACACGCACACATGTACACACACACGCACGCACACACACACGTACTGTATCAAGACACAGACACAATTCATTCGTACATAAAGTGAGACTTCACATAGTAGCCATTTCTTTTTCCTTACTGTAAACCAATACATCCCATATAATAAAATAATACAGGCAGATACACAGCTAGATACTCAACATTAAAGCTGGTAACCAGATGTCGCACATATACTGTTCCCTAGTAAGCGAACACTCGTAGTAGGCACACAAATAATATGTGAGATACCTAAAGTTCCACTAGTTCATACTATGAGAAAAGTGGTTCCAGGACTACTGAGTCTTAGCTTTATTGTGTTGTGCGTGGTGTACAGCAGCTTCTATATATGTGTGTACATGTGCTACAGTAGTGGTCAAAAAAAAGTTCCCGTTGTGTTTGCCTAGCATTTAAAAAAACGCAACGGAACCGCAACCGCAACGCAACGCAATCGATCCGCTTAGAGAAGGCTTTTAAGAATGCAAACAGAACGCAAACGCTTCACAAGCAAAAAGGAGTATACGGTGGTAAAAACCTCCGTCAAACTACAACAGTACAATTTAGGCTAAGCCATTGATAATAACAGTCGTTGTCTATGCGATTTAGTTAATAGTCAAAGATTATTATAATTATTGTTATAACTTAGCTGTAGGTATCTGCCTAATGGCAAGCGAATGGTGTTTACAAACAAAAACTATGCCTAGCTTGTACTCTATCCGATGGCTACCATAGTTTATATAGCTGTGTCTAACCCATGTAAGTCTATTTCTTTTTATCCAGTTAGACAACCAACACTTACTTTGCCAGCAGCAGCGAAGGAAAGAGGAGCTCAAAGAGGAGTTACAGCCAACTGGCTAACCTACCAGCCAAAGACGAAACTTTTCATTCTTTTGTAGCTAGAAATATTCATTTAATGTTCTGTATTATACTAACATCAGTATGAGGAAGCTCATTTTGCATAGCCGAGTAGCGGCTTTGCCCCAACTAACACTTCACATAACAAAAAAACTCTTTTACCATTTAAACCCCCATGGTCACGCCCATTTAGTGAATTGGCAGCTTGGTCTCGGACTTACGCTCTCACAGCCACAGGTTAGCTTTATCAGTTTGTATTTCGTGTAACTCACAGCAGCTTTCATGGATATATCCTCATTGACGACTAACTCAGCTGCTTTGTAGACTTTTTGAGCCCAGTCACAGCCTGTCAGCAAACGAATCGCTTATAAAACTTTCAATAAATATGCCATGCAAATCATTTCATAATGTTTGTGTGTGTGCTTGTGGTAGCTTTCAATCCAGTTCCTACTCAGTAGACTTTCCTGGCTGGTCACTGTAGGCACTCTGGACAGAACCTAAATTATAGAAATGTACAAATACAAAAGATAGCTATCTATATGACTGCTAACCTGATACAAGACCGTCATGCTGCTGAATCCTGTGTCTCGTCCATTTATTACCAACCTTCCTTCAACTCTCCGTAAACTGGTAAGCCTAAAAACGCACGAAAACCAGAACGCAGACAGAACACTACAAGCAACACAACGCTTAGCGAACGCAAACGCAGAGCAACCCTATGGAAACACAACGGGAACTTTTTTTTACCGCTACTGTCACTGATCCTTCTACCATCAAGAGATACAAATGGGAACTCTAGCCCTACATTAGAAGTATTCGTTCCAAAAACAATGTCCCTCTAGGTGTTAACACTTATTATAAATTAGATATTATGATATTACTTGAAGTACTGACTATATTTTTAATTCTATTGAGCAACTTTTCACTCCAACTACTACACAAGACTGGCGACTATATGAGGCCAGTGTTAATATATGACACTGAAATTCACAAGTCCCTTGTAGCAGGGGCATTAGAGTAAAAGTGAAAGTGGTAAGGCTCAATGTGTAGGATGCACTGAGTGCATACAACTATAGTCAGTTCGTGTTCACCTGAGCCCTCATTACTTGTTAACAACTCTTGTTGCAAGGGCCAACTGCCCAAACATTCTGTAGCATTGTGAAGCCCTTTAAATACCAGAAGTAATAGTCAAAAAAGCGCTTTGATAGGGCAAGAACAAGTGAGTTATGAGGCTTTAAAAATATCCCGTATTCAGGCACATAAACATGAAAACATGCTTGTTCCAGTACAAAACCATTGGGAGTGAACACATGTTCACCTCTTTGATATTACTGTTATTCAGGTGAATGCGTACCGACTATAGCAGCTACCCCCCCACAACCATTTGGCTTATTTGTAGAACTGCTTGACCCACTACAAATCTTTTCGTTCAAATGTCTGACATAATATTTACAACCAATCAAATTTTCACCATACATTTCCTATATAGGGAAGCCATGAAAGTGCAGCATCTGTTACAGCCCTTTCCCGAACTTACAATGGAGTCAAACCCTACATGTCTATTGTTGACACCTTTGCTGTCACCACTAATCATCTGGTTGGCTGAAATGTTAACTCTAATGTTAACTCTCTTGAGAAAAATCCACTTTTAATTTTTAGCTATTTTTCAGGATCCAGCTCAACTTGTACATACTATACCTGATAGTGTTCAATATATTTTTTAGAGGTGCTTACTATGGATGGAAACTCATGGAGTTGACATGAAAACTGCTACGAGTAAAAGACAAGCAAGATAAGTGAGTTATTATTGCTACATAACGTGTTTGCATTTTTCTTGAAATATATTTAATGAAGTCTAGAGGGCAGAGTTGGGACTTGCATCATTTTATTCACCATGAACTGGGGCATTCATCAAGTATTTGGCCTATATCCACCACATGCTTTTAAGTAAGAAGGCTGTTCAAGCTTAGAAATGGCAATGATAAAGTTACATTTTACAGTAACATAAACAAACACTCATAACTTACTGAAACATCGTGTCTTCTTCTTTAACTGTTTACTGAAGCAATTAAAACATGTGTATAATTATTTTTTGTAGCAAGTGTTTTACCCAATGTATTCCAATGGCATTTACCTAAAAGCAGAGTTATACAGACAAGTTGGTTTTTTGCTCAGTAGGACACAAATGATAAGTGTAGCATGTTCAATACATTTAGTTTTTGGCTTCATTACGCTTGACTTTATGCATATTTCAGATAGCAATAATCTCTACTCCTGCTAAATAAGACATTTATACACTGTACAAGACAACCACTATACCAGACAAAACCATAATGTAAAAAAATTAAAAATTAAAATTCAAAAGCACAAATAGCCATCCTCAAAACAGCAGCTACAAAAGTATCATCTAGCTAAGAAATTCTCTGAACCTTCTCATATAGTATTTGCTAACACATGTATGGCACTCTTCAGAATGAACACGGTATAGCACACAATGGATACTACACCAAGACAACCCTAGAGAGCTCTCTATCAATTATAAAAACCAGAGAATGCAGAATGTTCCCCTCCCACAGCTTACAGTGAAATTGAAACTGATTTAGCAAAATCAGACAAAACAAAACCTAAGAAAGTAATGAAAATGCAATTAACCATAAGATCACAGCCTCAACTTTTCCTTGTTCCTCCATCCATGTATAACAGTCCATGCATAACAGAATTAGATATGCAAAACCAGGCATTACCAAGAGTTCATAACTCTTGGTATTACAGTGTATTGACTTGCCACGAATGATGCCCTACAGATAGGAGACCAGATAGAATGCCATTCCTTATCACACTTGTTGCATGTATATTTACACTATCACAGAGTGACACACTTAAACTACTACTACCAAGAGTTCATAATATAAAAAGAGAGGAGAGTGTCCTACTACAGTATAGCCTGTATAAACCCATATCTCGAAGTTATGATGCAATACCTATAGTCACTCAATGTGTTAGTTGGTCAGGCATGCACTCAGCATTAAGTTTCAATAACCATCATAGTTATGGCTTCAATAAGCAGTCCACTGATGGCATTGTCAACACTCTTTAACACTTTACATGTTGACATGATATCCTAAAGAAATCAATGTTTTACTGCATTACTTCAAGATGCGTGTTTATACAGGCTATACTGTAGTAGGACACTCTCCTCTCTTTTTATATTATGAACTCTTGCTACTACTACTGCAACTGCTACTACTACACACACATGCACGTACGCACGCACACACATTCTAAACACAAATACAGGTTTAAACACACAGTGTATATAAATGCCAAAACAAAGCCTGTATACTGTGTATGACCTGTCATTCCAGCCCATACTGTACAACCTGGTAAGTGCATATGCTTATAGATTAGTTCCACAAAGGACCATACCATTTGTTTGGTACATGTGCCTAATGAAAAACAAGGTGTTACAGATGTTACAGATGATAGTATAAGCACCTTCTAAGTGACTAATGGACAACGACTTACATAGTTAATACTAAGCTCTCTAGAGGTAGGGAGGTTTGATTAAAGTTTCTAGTTCAAAGAAACAGGGGACGTTTTAGCTTCAGTATCTTCACTGCTTTCTTCAGCATATTTCACTGATACACGTTTAGAAGGAAGGCCACATGATGCTAGTTTTGTTTATCCATGTTTGAAAATGCACAAATTGTTAGATGTGTCCAGCACATCTACGTTGGTTATAACCCTGGTAACTAAGGAATTTATACAGACTGGTCACAATTCAAGACAATACCATAAGGAACATGAAGATCACCAGAATTCATACTAGAAGAATGGAAGATAGCTTTACCTTAGGGCTATGTTGTTATCAGAGACAATGAATCCAACATGGTTAAAGTTATGATGGAAGCAAATTTGCCAAGTATCGTATGTTTTGCTCACTCCTTGCAACTGGTAGTGAATGACGGCATACTCTGTCAGCATGGCGTGAGGGATTTGTTGGCGATTTGCAGATCCCTAGCATTCAGGTGTTGCATGTCACAAGAATGCAGAAAATTTAGATCTTCCGAAGCTAGAATCTATATCTTCTAGATTTCCACTAGGGGTGGAATTCTATTTTTTTCATGGCAGAATCTATTTTAGAACAGAAAATGGCTCTGGCTGCATATGCTACAGAAAATAGTATTGCACAGCTGTCCCTGGTTGAAGAAATTACACAATCAATCTTAAGCAACTCTTTCTGTTGTGATACTTAACACCCGTATGGTACTGTGGTCGTGGAATAAGCAAGATGATAATCAACAAATTTGTACCACGAAGACAAAATTTGCAGGAAGCAAATCCTTGCCAATTGCTCAACCCCCACTTAAGGACAAGTTGTTTTCTTTTTGCCGGCAATATTATACAACGGTGAAAGAAATGTTGGAGGAAGAAATAGGGAAGATTGCACCTGGTGAAGACGATTTATCACACAGCAGACAAGAAATTCCTGAAGCTAAATCAAGATTACCTCAGGGTTTTCCCCAGCAAGAGCAGTAAATTTGTTAATTTGTTATCAATATACATTCCTTTAACCACATCAAAGGAAATTTGAGCAAAGAGTGGTGCTGTACTGCTCTTTAGGGAAGACCCCGTACCCACTCCACCTGTGCAGGAGCGTGCATCTTGCTGACAATGTACACCAGCGTTGAAACCGGGTCGGGTCATCCGGGTCTGACCCGGTTTACAATTTATCCAGGTCTGATCCGGATTTGGATCACGTGAGAAACGAAATTGTTCGTTTGACGACGTGGAAACTTATAAACGCTATCGCGTAGCTCTTTCGTGAGTCATGCCCACTTATCGCAATACCAACATACGCGAGGGTAGCTATTGTCAGCAGGTGAAGACCTTTTTTTTTTTTTTGGTCTTCAACCTACAGCTAGGCTGAAGTTGCAATATTTACTCAACACGAATCGAACGCTCAAAATGTAGACTCGTTCGCTCGCTCGAGACTAGCCGAAACACGTCTCGGCTTTAATCAATCCGGATCACATCCGGATCAGTGGGTCATCCGGGTCAGCAGTAGTGACCCGGTTTCAACGTTGATGTACACAGAGATAATAGGGACTATTTCATTATTCTGTGATGAACTTGAACAATTTTTGAGTGAGCCACTGGTGGATTATGAAGCTGGTAGTCCATTCAAGTGTTGGCACAAGAACAAAAACTTAGCTCCCTTTACTGGTACAAGTTGCTAGGAGGTTTTTGAGTAGTGCTGCTACATCTCTTCCATCTAAGTATGTAACTATTTTTATCAAGCATTGATAGTTACTGAAGAGCATTGCAAAATAGAATTCTTCCAAAGAACACAGAGACACTTCTGGAAACTTCAGTTTGGGAAAGACAAGTAACTCTGATGTGCGATGTTGTGTATGTGCATGTAAATTAGTAATACACCTAGAGTGTGTATATTCTCAATTCTTAAATAACTTCAACAATTTATATGCTTATACATATCATATCAGCCACAGGCTTCATTTTCTTCCAGTGTATCAGTGTATCTTTTATCTCTATATCAACTAAATGTCATATCAATACACCTCTAGTTTCAGTATACTATGGATCTAAGGACCTTTGTGTTAAGGACCTAGTTGGTAATAATTCACAAGCTCTACTTCAAGAGCTCTTTATTCCACAGCTAACATTACAAAACACTATCAATACTGTTCACTGAAGACAGAGCTATCAAACTGTGCAAGTACTGTCTTTGTGGCTGGCAGAGAAAAAACAGGACTGCATTTTTGACCATAACTCGTGCTACTGTTGGCCAAAAGTAAAAAGCCAAATAATTTATACAGCCATCTAATTCCAACAACACTAGCTAGCTGAGACCATCTCCCAAAAGTACCATTGAAGAGCAAAAGAAACCACCTAACTATGTGCCAGACAAGTCAACATATACTCTCCTAGTGTGGGAGAAAGTAATAATGAAAACCTACAACAGATTGAGAAGGAAATAGACAAGGAAATAGACAAGGAAATGTTGTGGTGTCAACTCTTCATTGTTCCTTCATGCATAACAGAATTGTGTAAGCATGAAGTATTATAACAAGCATGAGGGTAGTGCTAAAAGCCGGAACGGAATGGGGCACGCGCCAGGTTAATAAATCGTTTTTTTGCAGATTGTATACCGTTTCTTACCATTACATAGTGACTAGAATAGTGCTGAAAGTTAGTTTTCTTCTACTTGTAGGCATGCTAGAAATCGCTTGCTCGAAGTTTCTATTTAATGCCCACTGCACGAAAGCGTTTTGTAATTACATATGCTGAAAAACTATCATTTAACCTGCTACACTATCTTGTAAGCACTGTAAGCATATGATTCACAGCCACTAACATGCACTGTGGTTAACTCTCGTAAATTATTGCCCATGCTGGCAGACTTCAGAAAACCATCTTCGCTGTTACTAAAGAGTTGGACACGATTATAACATGAAAATACTACAGTAGTTTACCTTTTACAATGATAAGGAAGCAATTCTACATCAAGATTTCTACATCAAGATTAAATAGAATTTGATGGATTGGTAAGAGCACATGCCACGTGGCGGGCATTAAATAGAAACTTCGAGAGCGCGATTTCTAGCTTGCATATAAGTAGAAGGAAATGAACTCTAGCACAATTCTAGTCACTGTGTGGCAGTTGGAAACGATGCAAAATCCGTCTCAAACGATTAACGTACTTGGCGCGCGCCCTAATTGGTTCCGTTCCATTCCGTTCCGGCTTTTAGCACTACCCCAAGCATGATGTCCTACAGTTAATTCCACTATTTATCACACTGTGTTTCATTTATAGTTACACTACACACTGAGTTATATAAACTCACACGAATGTATACAGGTTCACATGCACATATTACACACACTACACACAACACAACACATACTCGCACTAACTACACCACACACACAACACACAACACACAAATTACTTCATTTCTTTTTGGCTCACTCACTACTCCCACATGTTATTAATTTCCTGCCCTGTGTATACTCACATGTAATCATCTGGTGGTAGACAGAACTGTGTAGTCCAGGACAGCTCAATGCCAGTATGGGTATGGCATTGACATCTATACAACTCAGAGTTTATGTCAGAGACATGCACTAGTGTCATTGTTATTTGCCTTTTCTGACTCTCAAGGTTCATCGAAACTGTTATTTTATAGCTAAAAACATAATCTCACTTGTGTTTTTGTAAAAGTGCTGTAAATAGTAATCTTGTATAGTCTAGTTTTATTTTATGTATAGTAGTGATGCACTGATTAATCAGTAAATAATCGGAAATCGGCTTATCAACCAGATTCCAGCAATATTGGTATCAGCAAATCATTTAGCTGATTAATTTTATCAAATACACAAAAATTTGGAATTTTCAACTAGAGTAGGGACCATAGCACATCGATAAAAAGTACTGAAACAAGCTGGAGTAGTGCATGATATTAAATTACAGTAAAACAATAAGAAGTGTTATATCCCTACTGTGCATTTCCACTATGGTATCTTGAGCACAGTAGGGATATAACACTTCTTACTGTTTTACTGTGATTTAATATCATGCACTACTCCAGCTTGTTTAAGTACCTTTTATTGATGTGCTATGGTCCCTAGTTGAAAATTCCATGTGTACTTGTTGGTTAACTTTTTTTGTAAAATTAAATTATTATGACTGGTGAACCCACGCATACCGCATCAAAGAAAGAAACAGCGCCGTGTGTCGCAGCTACCAATTATTGTCTGAAAAGTGAAGTATCCATTATGCTTCGTTATCAGTTATGTTCAACCCGTTACACAGCATTACGAAAAAAGAACTTTTCAAAAAACACCTATGCAGTCAAAGTACCCACTATGAAAAATGCGGATGATTTCTATTACGAAGGGAAGCCATCACGTGCTACTGCCAAATCGGCACTTTTTGCTGTCAGCAAAGATGAATGGGACACAAAGGAGGACACTGGTAAGTCCATGAAGAATGTATTGTATGTACTACGGTATGCCAAAAGGTTCCTCTCAGGCCGAAGCTACATCGAACAGCGAAAAAATCAAGCTCGTAGCCTTAGCCGTTATCAAGTACGCTTGTCTGAAGGCATCAGTCAGTTACTCAATCAGTAGAAAATTCCGTTAAATAATTTTTTTATAAAAATTCTGTGGCAACTTGTTGAAAACGTTTCGGGTCGATCTGAAAGCTTATTTAGGCTTCGTTTTACTTAACCAATACTGTTTCATCATCGTCAGAGGAAACTGAGGCTAGTTTTGAGTGATGTTTTTTCATGGGCCACGCCTACTCCTTTGTGGTCCCTTCTATACAGTACTATCATACTGTATGATGACCCTGATGTTATTGTTTTCATAACAATAAGACAAAAATAAAGGGCAAAATATGTACGAAATTTTGGTAAGCATACACATCAGATTGGTTATTGGTATCAGCCATTATGTGAATTTCAAAATCGGTAAAATGCCTTATCGGTATATAGTGTAGAGTAAATTGTTAGGACCTATCCAAGCAGGTACACCATACATTTGGTTCTGACCTAATATCCTATTTCCTGACACTATATTATTTCATTATTACAATTTTGCTAATACATACTTACTTATCTCATTAGCCATCTCATTAGCCACCACAATTACATGTTAGCCACAAAGTATTTCCATGTCACAAGTAAATTATTCTATTTATTTATTTATTAAGGCTTTACAGCACAAGTACTGAAGGATATTGTATTAAGTATGCTTGAAAAGGAGCAGAAAGGAGAAAAAAGAATCCATGACTGGACTTGGGCAGCCTCAAACCTGTAGCCATCAAAATTATTTATTTGTACTATAATTATGGAAGTGATAAAAGCTTAAAGTATTATGTGTAGGTATGTACTGCTTACCACTACATCCATCCAGTTCCTTGTTACACAAAAAACCAAAACAAAACCTCTTGGATCAATTGTGACACAAGTAGCAACCAACCAGATGATCACATGTGAGTGTACATAGGACAGGAAATTTTAGTGTGGGCAAATGAAATGAAGTATTGAACTACTTTACATTTCTTGCTGGCCCACTCCCTACTTCATTTCATTTCTTGTTAGCCCACTCACACTCCATGTATGTGTGTGTGTGTGTGTGTGTGTGTGTGTGTGTGTGTGTGTGTGTGTGTGTGTGTGTGTGTGTGTGTGTGTGTGTGTGTGTGTGTGTGTGTGTGTGTGTGTGTGTGTGTGTGTGTGTGCATGCGTGTGTTGTCTTGGTAAACTACTTCTATTATACAATCACTAGTTCTTCCTTTTATACTTGCACATACACTGCTTGAACTTATTAATCAAACAATAGGGTTAGAAAATCGTGGCATGTGAGCAATGCTTTAAAGTTCAATAGAAGTTTCTTATTCACTAACAGAAGTCTCTTATATAGTACTGAGAGACTTGTTGTCTGTGAGTTAGCTAACTGCTGCCAAGGTATTGAGGTAATGGTTTCTTACTTCCTAGAAAACACGCTGCATTGTAGCTGGATGTTATATCCGACCAAGTGGTGACGACTCTGCTTTCACTTCTATTTTCAATCACGAGAGGGGTAAAGCAATTGTCCTGAGGCTACTCATCTGATTGTACACCAGCACAACTTACACCCTTTTCATATGGCCACCCAAAAGTGGGTTCAACCCAGGTTGAATAATCCACATTCAACCCAGTTTCTGTTCACAAGCAATCATCACATGGTGGCATTAACCCAGGGTTGAATGTGAGTTCAACCTTTTAAGTGACCATATGAAAGAGGTATTAATGGCTACTTCCATTGGAAAACCTGGTTTCGTGGTTACTACAATGAAGTCATAAACTTAATTAGATTCCTTGGTTGCTTATTGAAAATGGATTATAGTCCATTTCAGTGCAAGCTGAAGTAATCAGGTATGGTAATGAATACCAATTTATTATGGGTTGCGCAACATCCGATGTCCTTTGGGAGGCCTTAAAATGTATTGAAACCTATGAGACTAAGATCTTTACACTTCACGGGAGCCCAAATCATACCGTTTATTCTTATTATAAGAATGCACTTTTATAGCAGCCACTATACTACAACGATGACGTGAAAATTGGAAAGATACGCTGTGTTGTGATCAAGAAATCAGCAATCTTGTGTCAAATGGTAGTGATATCTTAAGTTTTAAAGCCTGCATCTTTCCTAAAGTGAGGTATTTTTACTCTTATAGTATAAAGGATCATTAGGCAACAAAACACGGCCACTAAACCTACTGTAATGGGTGAAATTATCGCCTAGTATTGATAGAATCACAGCGATGAAAGATTGCCTATTTCCGTGATAAAATATTGCACAGCGTTGTTCTCAGCCTTGTAGAAACATAGTAGCAAAGTTTTTCTCACTAAGCAGACTTTCTAGATGCTGAAAACTGCTTCCTTGAAACTGAGAGCAGTAGCTACTATAGTGAAGTATATGGCTAAGTGTCAACAAGAAAAGTTATGAGTTGTTGAGTGCCCATGGCGTCACAGCAGTGTGAAGAACAGGTGTATAGAAACTGTTACAGTTCGAAGACAATCAAGGAATGAGTGCCGGGATAACGATGGCGAATTGTCACACGGCTTGGTTTCAATTATGGACCACACCTACATTACAGATAACAGAAAATAACCATTCCACAAGGAAGCTTACCCATCTAGGTCTTTGCTAACAGACGAAACAGGCGTAAAGCACTTATGCACTATAAATAGAATTTTCTGTCATATTTCTGGATTTGTCCGTTTGTCATAACAAACTTAGCTAGCAAATCTCACATTTGATCATTGATTTGCTATGCTCTTCCAAGCATATTCAGGCTAATAGCCTGCAGTGGGTGACCAGCTGCCCAAGCCAATACGAGTGTAACCAATGGCTTCCTTTTACAAGCATGCCTAAAAGAATTCGATTATGGGACGTAGAATCTAACATTGTATGCTAGAGGTCTTTCTGCTGGCAGGTCTCTAACATAGTTGGTTCCAAAGATCAAAGCATACTATGCATGCCATTATCTAAAAGAAGTTTAGCTGATGTAGTGTGTAGAACTCACAGAGAAACACAGATAATTCGTAAAATTTCAGTGGGGAAGATAAGTTATCTTTAAATTGGTTAATATCATCCAGTTCAACTAATGAATTGGGTAGAAAATACGTTAGGAAAGAATTTACAATTAATATGTATCAGTTCTGGCAAAATGAATAGTGAAGTGCTGGTTGTGTCCACAGGTAGATGATATAAGAAGTGCGAGGGCAACTGAAATGTCAACATGACCATGTAAACAATTACCAGATGTAAGAAATTTCTTCAGTGTTCAAATAATGGTCACTTTTAGGGGTTCAAGCATGGTAATTAGTCTGATTACACCACTGTGGTAAGAGATATCATTTGTAATGAAACGAGTAACACTGCATTGAACTTTTTTCTATTTAGTATAGGATGAGTAACAATTGGATTTCACTGATTCTGGACACCGGAAGAGATTCATTTGTAAGAAGGCTTTTACTTTGATAGTTTTGCTACAAATATCATTGACATGTTCCTTCCAAGTTAAGTGTTCATCTCTCACTACCCTCAGTTATTTGTTTTGCTGTATTTGCTGACTGTGGATTTGGTGTGCACCCTAGTAATAGTTAGGCACTATCTTTGAGGCGTAAATGTGGTACTAGAATGACACAACATAGAAACCAAGGCTGAGGTCATTTTAACACGTCCTATGAAGCACTTTTGCTTCAAAGTCTCTGGTACACTGTATTGGTGTTAGAAAATGGGCAGCAGTGGAAAAGAATATTGTAAGCCTGTCATTGCTTCACCAATTAGTCAGTGAAGAGTTTAGAAGGATGCATGGAAACTCTGCTTGAAAGTTTACCAGCCACATATTTTACTGTTATATGCTGTGATTAGCTTGGTGGCATCAATAAGTATTGTATCAGCTCGAGCAAGAGATATGATGTCAAAAATTTGTTGCTTTCTCTTTCTACGCATGTTACTTGGGCATAATTCACAGTAATGATAACTGCTATGAAACTTTATAAACTTTAAGGAGTACTCTTTAAGCCAGTCCATGTTAGTGGTTCATACCACGAAGCATGACATTAATCTGCAGCAGTATAAATTATCACTCACATATGATATCATTTATGTGCTAATCTAAAAAGCAAGGAAGACAGTAAGGAAGGTTGTCAGAAACAATAGTACAAAGAAAACATCAATTACAATTATAAACTGTAAGACTTCATGGTTAGATAAAGGCAAACACTGCTATCAAAGCTATCACACTTGAAAACTAGGTTTACTCAGTTTGCAAAGCAATACAACACTTGTTAATGGCTACAAGGCCAGAAATCATTCAAACTCTTCTGCCTACCTCACAAAAGGGCTCTCCTCATACCGCCTGTTTTTTTTAAATACCACCATACCATCTGGGCATTACAGCCTCCCTGTGGGCTTGTTTCATCCCATATTTAGAAGGTAACCAGTAGGGCTGAGCAATAGTGAAATTTTCACTGTCCGAACGAATCAAGACACTGTTCACGATAGATGATAGTAAAACGATAGTGATAATTCACCTATTTCCTATTAGTTGCATTCAAAGAGAGTTGTAAGGAGGGATGTACCCATGCATGTATTTTGCTTAAGATATTAAACAGCCTTTTAGACTGATTCTTGTTCCAAAAAGTTATTATTTTAAAGTATTTTGCAGATATTTCTCCATATTTTACTTGTTAATTACTGTCCGATAGTAATTTTCAAGCGATATAGGCGATACCGATAGTGATACTATCCCGATATTCCGATATGCACATACTATCCCCCAACCCTAGTAACCAGACATGTGACAATGTTTGTAGGCAGGTGCTGATGTAGTCAGCTAACTAAACTATGTAAACAAGTTTGTTTGTGGTAATTTGTAGCTGAGGTTTGCTGAGCCACCCAGGTAGGTAAAAACAGTGGACCTGGGGACCAAGGACTCGGGACCAGGGGACCCACGGAAATCCAACTCTACTTGGAATTTTATACACCTCACAGTATATTCTATACTTGTACTAGGTACTTCTGCAAGTAGTCTTATATGGCCAATCCACTTTTTTTCTCCCCTCGCGGCATCTTGCACGATGTTTACACCAATTAGAAATTATAAGCACCTCTAAAAGTGTCTGAAGCTGACTGCATTTATAGGCCACTGCCTGCTGCACAGTAAGCATACTAGTCTATTATGCCGCCTAGCTACTAGGGTAGTTTAGGAACATTGTACAAATGCACCATGACGTATGAAGAGCTGCTGGAACTTGCTTAGCTTGGCTTAGCTGGTAATTGTTCGCCTGCTGCACAATGAGCATGCTATTCTATTATGTCACCTAGCTACTAAAGTTCAGAAACATTGTGCAAACAAATACTCTGGGGAAATAGCAAGTGACCTGTAATTAATGCAGTCAGCTTCTGACACTTTTCAGAGGCGCTTATAATTTCTAATTGGTGTAAACATTGTGCGAGATGCTGCAAGGGGGGAAAAGGCTTGGGAAAAAGTGGATTGGTCATGCAAGACTACTTGCAGAGGTACCTGGTACGAGTATAGAATACTGTGAAGCCCAAAAAGAGTTGGATTTCCGTGGGTCCCCGGTCCTTGGTCTCCGGCCTCCGGGTATTTGGTGCTTTTGTTGAGGTAAATGGCAGTTACTTTAATACTAATGGCTTTTACATTAATACCGTGATACTTTTTAAGGAAGGTATACCATTTGCTATTTTTCAATACCGCCCAGCACTACTCACAACCAATGATATTGTCTACTACCTGAATTTCTATTCAATCATAGATAATATAGTACAGGGATTTGCAACAGTGACGTCATTTCTGTAGGAACTATTAGTTTTATGTACGGACAATCCTCGTTACGGGTTTGATGGGTCTTGGTTACGGGCTCAGAATCAGCCTCGCTTCACGAAATATAGCCTTCATACAAATCTTCAGTCATTGGGGACTTAGTTGCTGCTTAAAAAATTCTCGTATCTTGTAACAATCATTAGTAATAGCGCCACAAAAATGATTGGTGCCACTCCTGAGCAACCATAGCGAAGAAGTTTCGGCTACAAACCGCCGTGATTTAATTTAATAACACTCACTTAATCTAATAGTGAATAGAAACTGTCATGGTAAATTCAAGAAGAAATAAAGTAGAGTTAGTGAGATATCGCCACTCAAAGTCCCTACCCGTAACGAGGATTGTCCATAGTGACGTCACTGTTGCAAATCCCTACTTGTACTATATTATCTATGATTCAATGCAGTTGTAGGTTAAGATCCCTGTGTACACATATAATATGGTGTATGGTAGGTGCACGCCCCCCACTTCAGCTCTACATATAATAAGCATACCAATTTCACGGAAAGATCCCTTGAAACGGTTAAAACTTTGAAGGCACTTAACAACGTCAGGTGCAATCAAATCTGCGAACAAGTAGCCCTACAACAGAAAGGGGTGCGCGTTATATAAAACAAAACAATAGAAAGAACAGTGCACGCGTGCATATTGTATAGTGTGCTCGTCTCTTACCTCTGTAGTAAGAACACTTTTAACTGACTGCTTATCCATAACGCTTTCAGTTTGTGCATACCTCCATGAGTCAAATTACGGCGAGTATATCGGAGAGGGTCCGGAAGACGTGCATCTGTTACTATTTAACCGCCAAACCGGTTCGAATTAGCTATAACCATAGATAATAGAGTACATAAACGCGTTGCACCTCCATTCATCACTGGTGGCGGAAATGGCAGATCTTGATGCAGAAGTAGATCAGGTGAAAGCCGATGTTCAGCAAGTACGCGTCCAGAAACGCGAAAGGCTTAAAAATCTCGATTTCTACCTGCTGGATAATTCCATTCGCGAGAGCACAGTAGGTCAGCTTCGCAGTCACACGTTACAAAACAAGATCGACATATTCAATGAAGTTCAGAAGGTACGCGCGAAGGACATGATCGTCGCTTCTTTCGCCCACATGACTCGAGTAGACGATGATTTTGTGAAGTGGTTGAAGGAGCGCGGTGAAGACTTCAGCAGGTTTTTCTCCTTTTCCGAGGTGTCCGAAGGAATCAAAGATGATGTTTATGACACGGAAACGGTTCCATTCCCGCTGCAAAAGAACAAGTTATATGGGATCCCCAATCCATTCTTTGAAGTCGATCTGGCAAATGATGACGTCGCTTGGGGCACCAAGTTTACAGCAGAAGACATGGCTCAACTTATTTACAAGTGGATGAAGTGGACGTACGAGAACATCGACAAGAATGCACGTGTAGCAATTAACTTTCGTGACATTCCCTCTGTCATGCAAGAAGATCCGAAACGTTTGCTCTACATTGTGAAATTCCTCGCCAATTTGCCTGCAGAGCACCGTCCATGGTCACTTGCATTTGAAGATCCCATGGGAGAATCTCTTCCAGAAGAGTTAGAAGCATGGACAGCCAGCATTCGGAGGACCATGACTGCAAATGGTTGGAATGACGGAAAAATACTTGTGCACATTCACCAGAAGTGGGACCTTCAAACAGCTTCACAGCTTGACTGCCTTAGTGCGGGTGCAGACGGTGTGTGGGCCAGCATGTGTGAAGAAGGTGCTTCAGTAGGTCATGCTTGTGCATCGGTCACCATGATGAATCTAGTTCGACTAGGAAATACGAAGATTTTGCAAAAATTCAACTGTACTAAGCTGAGAAGTGTTGCCCAGGCTATCACCAAGATTACGACTGGTAGAAATCCACACCCTAAGCAAGTACTTTATGGAGAACGTGCTACCGACTTGGTATTTGGAGGATTTGGCATTGGTGATTTTGACTTGGCTGAGTTCTTTGGCATTGAGACACCAAATCGCATAACCACTCTTGCATCTCCAGAAATGATCCGTGATAGGCTAGAGCATTTCTTTGGTATAGACCCACAGTTTAATGTAGATATTGGCTTGAAAATGAAAGAGAAAATGCTGGAAGATCTTCGTAGTGGCAGGAAAGAAGAATACAATAGTGAAGTGGGTATTGCTGTCCTGTTTGACCGTGCCGGTGGACAATGTACTAAGAAAATGTGTGATGTTATTGCCAAAGTAGATCTGAAAGCACCCTATCATCAAGCCCTGGTTAAAGAGATCCGTGAGGAATGGGACTTTTGGGACAGTAAAGATCGCATGCAAAAGGATGATCGCCTACAATTTGACAACTTCTACCATGGCTTCATGCAACCATACTTTGGGTGTTACAGATGTGTCACTACCAAGAAGAGTCTGAAGGCATTGGATATGGATGAAGATGGTTATGTTGATTGGAATGAATTCCTTCTCTTCATCAAATGGGCTTTACGTGAGTACCCTGATGTGTCTGATGCTGATGAGTTGATGAGTATTGTGTTCGAGAAGGCACTGGTTCCAGCGATGAGAGATGAAAGGGTGAAAGCGAAAGCATTTAGTCGTGTAGTTTACTAGTTTGCAATAGAATATACATATTAATTTTGTGCTACAAGAACACAAACTGCATGACCATTAGTGTTTTGATAACTATTATATATCCTGTATCCTATATTGAAAATGTTATTGTCACAATATGCAGTTGTACTGAGTCTTGTGGTGAGCACCTTTCCTGTATATACACTTGGTTGACTAAAGAAGTCAATATTATATATTGGATTAATTAAAAGGGTCTAATTCCTATACAAAAAACTGAAAACTGCATGCATGTAGCTAATAAAGTACTGGTACTAAATATAGTATAAGGCCAGAGAGTGTAAGCATGTCAGTAGGTATATTATCTATGGTGTAAGTAAGGTGGTATAGAATGACACCTTGGTTTGTGCTTTTCCATACTCAGCACCTACCAACATGACAGTTCTATATCACCAGTATAATAGTAAAGTAGCTTAGGAAAATTATTGTTACATAATATGAAGGGTGATTAGTGCCATATAATTATGCCATATATTGAGGTAGACTATTATGGTGTTGTGGGCTGCAGATTGAATGGTGATGTTGTCTGCCTTGTTAGCTATCATTAATTGTGTGATGCTTCCATGTAATATCATTTATTATCTATGGTAATATACACAGTATAGTTATCATCATGATAAGTATGTATACTTTGATATAGACAGTGTTGGGCAAGTTACTTTTTACAAGTACAGTGGAACCTGTGTTACGGTCACCTGGATTAAGCGGTCACCTGGATTAAGCGGTCACCTGGATTAAGCGGTCACCTCTGCATAACGGCCATGGACACGAGGTCCCAAATATTTTCCCTACAAATGTATGCATTGTTGTCTGCATTCAGCGGTCACCTGTCTAACGCGTATAACGGCCAACCAAGAATTCGACTATGAATCACTGTATACATAACTTTCTCCTTCATATAGCGGTCGCTACCTTTTATGGTGGCTTGTTGAGCCAACTCGAGCCAACTGTCTAGCACCACGGCACCGTTTCAATTAATGCACAATTATCACACTTCCTGCCGTTCAATGAATACTATATAATCTATTAGGCTTCATTGCTTAAACGTATTCAATAGCTACAACCAACATTCATAACAAGCTCACCTTGTCCTTTCTGTACTAAAAATATTACTGCATTGCGGTTGGCGCGAGCCTCTTAATAGTAATCGCTCATTTATAACGGCCATAGCCACTAAAATGCTGCTGACCACCTTATACAGGTTTTCTCTATAACAGCCACCTGTATATAAAGGCCAGATATATCTGGTCCCAAGGTGACCATTATAGTCTACTTTATAGACAGGCTCCACTGTAACTAGTTACATATTACTTGCAACTGAACTATTTAGTTACAGTTACATATTACCCATAAAATAAAGTAACTATAATAATATTACATATTATATTACTTTGTGTCCACAGCCTTAAGCTGTCACATGTGAAACTACCACCTTATCACGTGACAATATTGCGTTGTCGGTAGTCTCGTGCCCAGACCCCACCCACTGCGTTAAATAGGGTCTATTATTATTATTATTTAATGTTAATCAGCAGGACCCTCCAGGGGTATAATGCTGATGTGCAATTACATGTGTACAATTTCAATTAGTTACTTAACTATATAAGTATGTACAATTACGACAAGTTACTTAATTATATACGTATGTACAATTACAATAATAAACTATAAAAATATATACAATTACGATAAGTTACTTAACCATATACATAAAAGGGGCTAATTTTTGCTTAAATTCTTCAACACAGTCAGTCTCAATAATCTCAGCATCTAATCTATTCCATTCTGGTACAGTTCTTGGGAGGAAGGAATATTTATATACATCAATTCTTGGTTGGTAAGGTACTAGTTTAAAGTTGTGTGAGTGTCGGGTCCGTAATACAGTAGATTTAAATGGGAGATAACAGTTTGGTATAATTAATAAATCATGTAGTACTTTATATAGTAAAACTAGTCTAGCTGATTTGCGACGTTCTTGTAGTGTAGGCCATTGCAAGTTTTCAAGGATGTTAGTGATGCTGTCTCTATTATTTCGTCTCCATGGTTGACCTGTGACAAAACGAGCAGCTCTATGTTGGACCATCTCTACTTGATTTATGTTAGTTTGGTGATATGGATCCCATATTGGGGAACAATACTCTAAAATAGGCAAGACAAATTGTTTATATGCTAGCTCACGTAGATGGCTAGGACAATGCTGTAGATTTCGTCGGTCTGGTGACATTCGCAGGAGTTTTGGGGCCTACGCCATATTGTTTACGCATTTGTATCCATAGCTGTAGTCGGCCAAATTCCTAGTTCCAGCCTATCAAATCGCGTTGTACCTGAATCAAGGCGTCCGATTGGTCAGAAATGAAAAATGGCGTAGGGCCCAAAACTCCTGCGAATGTCACCAGACCCTATTCAACGCAGTGGGTGGGGTCTGGGCACGAGACTACGTTGTCGGATAATGTGCAAATATTAGTTATAAGTAAGAAGCTGGTGAATAAGCTTCATTCAGTAGGCTTCATTACTTCATTGTGGCTAGGCGTTACTCAGTGGATCACTAACGAGATTAGTAACTTCGTTACTTGTAGTAATAATATTACGTAATATTAGACTCGTTACAGTAACTACATATATGAAGGTTAATAGCTTAACCGTGGTTAGCACACAAAGAATCACGCACGCCTTCAGCCAATCACGCACGCCTTCAGCCAATCACGCACGTGATGCAGAATGCGCCATTTGTTGACTCGTGTGATCGAACTTCAACTTGTCGTGCGTAAAAGTGTGAGACGGAGAACAATGGCATTTCTACCTCACTGAAGCGGAACGATATCCTACAGTAGGTTTTTGTCTCCCCTTGAACCACTGCGACAGCCGTCAGATTGTGACCATAAAGATGTTCAAGCAAGTTTCACTAGTTGATCGATAGTGCTCTGGCCGTGGTGGCACTGATACACAAACAGATCAACAACTGATTCTTTCGATCGATCCCCCAGTATCGTCTCGCCGGGTGAGCTGTCACCTACCACCGGAAGTCCCCACAAACCAATTACCGGTTTAATACCGTGCCTCCTCCCGACCTTCACACAGGAAGGGAGTGAAATGTAGTAAATCCTGGGGATAGGTGTAGAGGGTACCTGGCCTGTTAGGGTAAGGTTGTTGGAATTTTCTTCTAAAGGAATTTAGGCATGAGCTGACCACAAATTTAATTGGATTCCACATTTCTTGTGTTTTTAGCCCTTAGGAGGGGAATAAAATAAAGGGGATGTTAGCTAGGCTTGGTTCAGTGAGGGACAGGTGGATTGGCAGCTACATCAGTAGCACTCACAGACACGAGCTACGTCGGTAGCACTCACAGACATGAGCTACGTCGGTAGCACTCACAGACATGAGCTACGTCGGTAGCACTCACAGACATGAGCTACGTCGGTAGCACTCACAGACATGAGCTACGTCGGTAGCACTCACAGATAGTCTGGCGTAGCCGACCCGCGCGCGTAACGCGAGGGTCTGGTGACAGCCGCATTCAGTACCTGTGCCAGCCTTACGGAAAACTGGTGCGTCCAATCAGATCGCTTAGTGACCAATTAACAACATTCTATGACGTTATTCCGATTTGGCCACTGATTATGGCAAGCTTCTTATGTCTTTTCTACAACCAGTACAAATGTAAGGGTTTGTAGAGGAAATAGACGTCATTCAAGTACAGTAGCTGTCGCGCTGTGTTACCGGAAATTGTCCAAGTGTTTCGCGCGTATTTTCAAATTTAATTGCATTCCATCTGCACAGGTACTGAATGCGGCTGTCACCAGACTACTCACAGACATGAGCTACGTCGGTAGCACTCGCAGACATGAGCTACGTCGGTAGCACTCACAGACATGAGCTACGTCGGTAGCACTCACAGACATGAGCTACGTCGGTAGCACTCACGACATGAGCTACATCGGTAGCACTCAGACATCAGCTACGTCGGTAGCACTTACAGACATGAGCTACGTTGGTGGTAGCACCATAGATATGTACTCTAATATCTATGGTAGCACTCACACATGAGCTACATCTCATGCATAAACTGTATCACTACATATCACGATGTGAGCAATGTTGGAAACACTCAAATGGGATAAGTTGGTACTTAAACATGGGCTACATCTCACAATGTGAGCTACATCGGTAGCACTCACGCATCAACTACGTTGGTAGCACTCACAGACATGAGCTACGTCGGTAGCACTCACAGATACGAGCTACATTGGTAGCAGTCACAGACGTGAGCTATGTTGGTAGCACTCACAGGCATCAGCTATGTCGGTAGCACTTACAGACACGAGCTACGTTGGTGGTAGCACTCACAGACATGAGCTACGTTGGTAGCACTCACACATGAGTTACATCTCATGCATAAGCTGTATCACTACATATCACGATGTGAGCAATGTTGGAAACACTCAAATGGGGTAAGTTGGTATTTAAACATGAGCCACATCTCACAATGTGAGCTACATCGGTAGCACTCACACAGCTACGTCGGTAGCACTCAGACATGAGCTACATCAGTGGTAGCACTCACAGACATGAGCTACATCAGTGGTAGCACTCACAGACATGAGCTACGTTGGTAGCACTCACACATGAGCTGTATCACTACATATCACAATGTGAGCAATGTTGGAAACACTCAAATGGAGAAAGTTGGTACTTAAACATGGGCTACGTCTCACAATGTGAGCTACGTCGGTAGCACTCACGCATCAATTACACCGATAGTACTCAAACATTAGCTACATCGGTAGCACTCAAACATGAGCTACGTCAGTGGCACTTACAGACACGATCTATGCCGGTAGTACTCACTGACATGAGCTATGTCGGTGGTAGCATTCACAGACATGAGCTACGTTGGTAGCACTCACACATGAGCTACATCTCATGCATAAGCTGTATCAATACATATCACAATGTGAGCAATATTGGAAACACTCAAATGGGGTAAGTTGGTACTTAAACATCGGCTACATCTCACAATGTGAGCTACGTCGGTAGCACTTATGCATCAGTTACGCCGATAGTACTCAAACATGAGCTACGTCGGTAGCACTCAAACATGAGCTATGCCTGGAGCACTCAGACATGAGCTATGTCGGTAGCACTCAAACATGAGCTACATCAGTAGCACACACATGAGCTACGTTGGTAGCACTCATGAGCTACGTCGGTAGCACTCAAACATTAGCTATGCCTGGAGCACTCAAACATGAGCTACGTCGGTAGCACTCAAACATGAGCTACGTCGGTAGCACTCAAACACGAGCTACATCAGTAGCACTCAAACATGAGCTACGTTGGTAGCACTCAAACATGTGCTATGCCTGGAGCACTCAAACATGAGCTACGTCGGTAGCACTCAAACATGAGCTACGTCGGTAGCACTCAAACACGAGCTACATCAGTAGCACTCAAACATGAGCTACGTTGGTAGCACTCAAACATGTGCTATGCCTGGAGCACTCAAACATTAGCTACGTCGGTAGCACTCAAACATGAGCTACATCGGTAGCACTCATACATGAGCTACTTCGGTAGCACGCACATGAGCTACGTCGGTAGCACTCACATGAGCTATGTCAGTAGTTGAGCTACATCGGTAGCACTCAATCTGCCAGTAACACCCAGACATGAGCTGTCAGCAACACTCAGTCATGAGCTACATCAGTAGTAGCCAATATGAGCTATGGTGGTAGTACCGAAATGAGGTAAGTTGGTACTCAAACATGAGTTATATATCACAATGTGAGCTACGTTGGTAGCACTCAAACATGAGCTACATCAGTAGCACTCATACATGAGCTACATCGGTATCACTCAGTTGGTATTACTCAAACATGTGTCAGTAGTACTCTAACATGAACTATGTTGGTAGTACTGAAACGAGGTAAGTTGGTACTCAGACATGAGCTATATATCACAATGTGAGTTACATCGGTGGCACTCAAACATGAGCCACGTCAGTAGCACCCACACATGAGCTACGTCGGTAGCACTCACATGAGCTATGTCAGTAGTACTCAAACATGAGCCGTGTCAGTAGTACTCAAACATGAGCTACGTTGGTACTACTGAAATGAGGTAAGTCGGTACTTGAACATGAGTTACATATTACAATGTGAGCTACGTTGGTAGCACTCACACATGAGTTACATTGGTAGCACTCAAACATGAGCTACCTCGTAGCACTCAAACATGAGCTATGTTAGTACCACTCAAACATGAGCTACGTTGGTAGCACTCATCACACATCAGTTAGGCTGGTAGCAGTCAAACATGAGCTACGTCAGTAGGACTCACACATGAGCTATGCCAGTAGTACTCACACCTGAGCTATGCCGGTAGCTCTCAATACATCAGTAACGCTCAGACATGAGCTACATCAGTGGTAGCCGGACACGAGCTATGTTGGTAATACTGATGAAAGGAGGCAAGTTGGTGCTCAAACGTAAGCTACATATCACAACGGGAGCTATGTTGGCAACACTCAAATGGTACTTAACATGAGCTGCATCTTGCGGTGCAGACTATGCTGGTCGCACGAGCTGCATTGGTGGCATTCAAACATGAGCTACATTGGTGGCACTCACACATCAGCTACATCAGTAGCACTCACATGAACTATGTCAGTAGTACTCAAGCATGAGCTGTGTCAGTAGTACTCAAACATGAGCTGCGTTGGTAGTGCTGAGATGAGGTAAGTTGGTACTCAGACATGGGCTGCATGTCACAATGTGATGAGCTACACTGGTAGCACTCAGACATGAGCTACATCAGTAGCACTCTTGCACCGAGGACTTGGGTATACATTTCTGGCAGATCACTCGTGCCTGGAAGATCATTCGTGCCCATGTTACAACTACGAAATTCACACACCTAACTGTGCAATATCTTGAGTGAATGAGATATACGCACTGGTACCACTCAAACAAGAGCTACGTTGGTAGCACTCAAACACGAGCTGCATCGGTAGCACTCACACATGAGCTACGTCAGTAGCACCCACATTCACTAGTACACAAACCTGAGCTACATCTGTAGCACTCAATATGTCAGTAATACCCAGACATGAGCTGTCAGTAACACTCAGTCATAAACTACATCAGTAGTAGCCAGACATCAGCTATGCTGGTAGTACTGAAACAAGGTAAGTTGGTACTCAAACATGAGTTATATATCACAATGCGAGCTACGTTGGTAGCACTCACACAGGATCTATGTCAACATAAGCTATGTCAGTAGCACTCAAACATGAGCTATATATGTTGGCTGAAATGAGGTAAGTTAGTACTCAGACATGAGCCACATATCACAAGGTTAGCTACGTTGGTAGCACTCACACATGTGCTACGTTGGTAGCACTCAAACATGAGCTACGTCGGTAGCACTCAAACATCAGCTACGCCATTAGCACTCAAACATAAGCTACGTCGGTAGCACTCACACATGGGCTACGTATGTCGGTAGCACTCACACAAGCTATGTCAGTAGTACTCAAACCTGAGCTACATCAGTAGCACTCAATAGGTCAGTAACACCCAGATACAAGCTGTCAGTAACACTCAGACATGAGATAAATCGGTAGTAGCCAAACATGAGCTATGCGGGTGGTACTAAAATGAGGTAAGTTTGGACTCAAACAGGAACTACACATCACAATGTGAGCTACATCGGTAGCACTCACACAGGAGCTATGTCGGTAGAACTCAAAATGAGCTATGCCGGTAGCACTCAAACACAAGCTACGTCAGTAGCACTCAAACATGAGCTATGTTGGTAGTACTGAAATGAGGTAAGTTGGTACTCGTACACGAGCTACATATCACAATGCGAGCTATGTTGGTAGTACTCACACATGAGCTATGTCAGTAGCACTCAAACATGAGCTACGTCAGCAGCGCTCAAACATCAGCTACACCAGAAGCACTTACACATGAGCAGCGTCAGTAGCACTCACATGAGCTATATCGGTAGTATTCAAACATGAGCTACGTCGGTAGCACTAAAAAATTAAAAAATAATAAAATCAGCTACGCCAGCATCATTTAAATATGAGCTATGTCGGTAGCACTCACACATGAGCTACGTCGGTAGCACTCACATGAGCTATGCCAGTAGTACTCAAACCCGAGCTATGTCGGTAGCACTCAATATGTCAGTAACACTCAGACATGAGCTACATCAGTAGTAGCCAGACATGAGCTATGTTGGTAAGTTGATACTCAAACATGAGCTACATCTCACAATGTGAGCTATGTTGGTAGCACTCACATGTGCTACATCAGTAGCACTCAAACATGAGCTACATCAGTAGCACTCAGATTTGAGCTACGTTGGCAGTATTCAAACACAAGCTATGTCCGTAGCACTCAAACACGGGCTACATCAGTAGCATTCAAACACGAGCTACGTCAGTTGCACTCAAACATGAGCTACATTGGTATTACCCAGATATGAGCTACGTTGGTAGCTCCCATACATGAGCTATGTCGGTAGCACTCAGATGATGGAAGTTGGCAGCACTCAATTATGAGTGATGTCAATAGCACTCACACACGAGCTATCTGAGTAGCACTCAAACATGAGCGACATTGGTAAACGGGGGCTACATCAGCGCTCAAACAAGGGCTACACTGGTAGCACTCAAACATGAACTATCTACACATGAGCTACCTCAGTAGTACTTGTAAGTTGTAACATGAGTTACGTCAGTAGCACGCAAATATGAGCTACACACAAACATGGTCATAAACTACCTTGGTAGTACTTGTAACATGAGCTACATCAGTAGCACTTGTAAGATGAGTAGCACCTGACTGCATCAACCACAGACATGCAAGTTGGGAGCTCATAGTCACACATCAGCAATGTCGATCGGCAGCACCTGCCGCATTAAATGGGACAACTACATTGCAATCACACATCTACTACGTGTGTCTGATTGCATCAATTGCAATAAATATATGACAGCTACTTTGGTAACTCAGCCGGTACACTCACACTTCAGCAATGCTGGTAACACCTGCAGCTGACTGCAATAAATGTGACAGTGCTGGTAGTGCTCTTCAGTCATGTTTGCTACGACATTAGTACCTGGGTGCATCAATCCCAGTAAAATTAACGTGGATATCACAGTACAGTCACACATCAGCTACCCAATTATCAATCACAAATGTGACCTGTCATCACACATCTACATGGCAGCTATATTGCAGGCATCAGCTGCGGTTGAGGTGACTGCTACATCAGCAACACTACACAGTCAACGTCCGTCTACATCGGTGGCAAAAAATTGGGACAGCTATACATTATTACCATGCACTGTAACTACAGCCACATATCAGCTATATCGTTAGCACGGGACCAGGTCACAACGAGGTGGCAGAAACATCAGCACAGCAACCCTACCTCAGCTATGTCATCACCAGACTACACCATGATCAGCTGCAGTGAACAAGACAGCTAGACCAGTAACATCATACAGTCTATACTGTTAGCATCCGACTATATCAATTACAGAGGAGGTGGCATCAGACCATATCAATTGCAATAAAGGTGGCAGAAACATCTGGCCTTTCTATGCTGGTCAGTATCAACAACCATTACCTAATTGCAACTCCTAACGGTGCTGCTGGCATGGTTTGCATCGAGGTGGCCAGGTCAACCACGAATAGGTAGACACACGTGCTAACACTTAACAGCGCCTATCAAAGGTGACAAGACCTCATCTGGGCATCAAGAAAACTAAGCTCAAACAACACTTCAACTAGCCATTTAGTTATAACCCGTACTACCCCATTATGGGCTTTCTTTGGGCTATGGAATTCTCGCCCAGATAGGCTCGAGTTAGCTGCAGGGGCCAAAAATCCAACATCGAGTCATACAGATTACAACAAAGGCTCGAAAAGCAGCTACGCGCCTGTCACCGACCTGCGCTGAGAGGGATCACGTGACACCGGATCACGTGATGAAACAACCTGACCACCTGCCAAAATATAAATGTTGATGCCACCAACATCGACAACCACAAAAACGTGATTCGACAAATGTGCTAATACTTAGGTAACGCGTTACATTTGTAAGTAAAATAACTTGAATTATATTACCTGTTTTTATAGCATATTTCGTTATATTACTTAGTTACCACAAAAGTAATAATATTACACTGTGAAAAAAGCCCAGAATAATAAGGTCTATAACAATCTTATTATGTTAGTACTGGAATGAAATAGTACAGCATATATTAATAGATTAGGACTTTACTATAACAAGCTTATTGAATACATTTAAGACAGTCATATATTAGAGATTAAATCACTAGTATAGTGCGGTGTATTATCAGACTATACTAAACCTATTTCAACCATATATTGGCTACTATACTACTGTACTTTTTTACTTTCCATAACCTTAATTAAATATTTTCTATAATTATATTTGTAATGAATTTAATTCTGTAAAATATGTTAAAACCACAATAGGTACAGCTAGTAAATCAATGTCTCCTTGGCCATGACAGTATCAAATCAATTTTGTCATTTATCAGTCTTTATCCAACTGCAGCAGGTACGACAGTAAATACAATTCACAAGTTCCATTACAAATTACCTGTATTATCATCACTATGTAGAACTCTGTGACAATCTGTTAGTCGTCTGGTAGAACTGTCCCACAGCTCTAATACAAAGATAATAAATATAATGTGTATTCTGGACAATCGTTGGACTTACAGTTTGTAACAATATGAATCTCATAAAACCGAGACCTTGCCTGGAAACCTAGTATTACCACATAGAACGGCGGCTAGGTCCCACAACTCTATTAAAGATGGTAAATATAATGCGTATACTGAACAATCATTGTACTTACAGTTTGTAACAATCTTTTAAAACTGAAACCAAGTCTGAGACCGACAATCCATGTACAACTAAGACAAGTCTGATAAGACCAGGTCTCACAACCCTAAATGGAGGCAAACATAATTCATATTCTGGATTATTTGGTGTACTTACAGGTGTTATCAGTGAGTCTAACCAGACATAAAACAGCCACTTAGTATGTGACTTGTTGGGCTAACGTGTTACGTAAGCTCACAAGAAGCATCTGATACACTGATAACCAAGTCCAAGAATCTTGTAATCACTAAGTACAACTGAAACAAGACTAAATATAATATAATTTGCATACTCTCAGTGAACTTACTTTTGTTTGCAATACGAGCATGGTCAGTGAAATAAGGACAAACAAGACGGAACAGGTTCTTGAAAGCACTCAACTCATTTACAGTGCCAGACAAGGTAGCAGCCGTCAGCTGTTGATAAAAACTAGTGAAAAACATGAAGAAATGAGACCGGTTCCCAGAAGAAATGAGACCAGTTTCCACAAACCTAAACGGGTAAATATAAATTGTATACTGGACACTCTCAGTGTACTTACTTACAGATGTTAGCAATAAGAAGAATCTCCTAGAACTGAGACAAAGTCTATAATTCCTAAAAGAAAATGAATAAAAACACAATCAGGCTTAATGCACTTACAGCTGTAAGTAATTAGAAGATGAGGTCGAACAACTCCATGAAAAAAGAACAAAACTGTCCACATATAGTCGCTACCAGATTCTTTAAAGGAAGCAGCTGCCATTGAAGGAAACTAACACTGCAGATGTTGTACACTGACATCCTGTAGAACTAAGAGGTCTGACAAGAAATTGTACCTCTGAAGAGTTATATAATATTCAAAATCATAACAGCGGACCATGCATACTCTTACCATTGATGGCTGATGAACTGTGTCCACTCGTCATCCGCCATAAGCTGAGATAACAGGATATAAAACATGTAATACGTACACAGCAACACCAAAGTTGAATCCGGCATTTGCAGGCCATTGTCATACAATACACAATAAACAATATAATACGGCTAAACCTATCGTACAAGCTATCATTTTAGTCTAATACTTACTCATCTAGAGCTGTTTTTGATTGCTGCCATCGAAGGAATTGTCCACTTGGCCGCACCACTTCACCACTACAGCCAGCAGGGATGTACAATTGTGGTCCATAACTATCATCGTGGCTCATTGGACGATGGCGCCGATCGCGCACACTCTTTCCGCGAGATACACCGTCATATCACTCACATTTACAACTGCTGTACAACAATAGCGACAAAGATGGCGACTTAATTGCATCTAATACGCATGCGCACACCACTGACCCCTTCAAGTTTAAACAGGCATTACCAGGGGCGGATCCAGAGTCTGGAAAGAGAGGGGGCACCTTGCTGAAAAAAGTTGAAGAGCAAAAAAAAAAAAAAAAGGTCACAACAATAATAGCTAGTTATCCTTTACCAAACATATTATATCACGTCTGTTATGTAAAATAAAATCCTATTTATAGCTTCATAAGTAAGCTGCACTGCCTCATGAACATTGTGACTGCTTTATTAGAGTAATTGACTGCCCTATTAGAGTATCTCGATCTTGTATGCAATTTCTTGAAGGGGGGGGGGGCATTTGCCCCAAATGCCCCATCCTGGATCCGCCATTGATTACTACGAACTTTTGCAGGTGTGCTAGACTAACTGTGCAAGAAAATCTAGATTTGTATGACTCTTAGATTGAATAATTATTTTTTCTGGTATTATATGCTTTGCCATATGAAAATGTGTGTGTATGAAATTATCACAACAAACTGAAGCTAGTTAGCTAGATATAGTGATTAACAGAAGTGTAGCTACTTATTGTAAAATCATCATGACTTTGTTTGGTACAGTAGAAAAATCTTAAGTCACATGAGATGGTGAAGCTAAAAATGAGACAGTAATGAGATCTGATGGTGATTCTAAAAAGTTATCACATTTAGTTAAGTAAACAAAGCCATACAAAGAATGTGTATTAAACTAAAGTATAATCTGTTTCCCATAATATAAGACGGGGTTGATACTGAAGTATAAGATAGTTAGTATAATGCAAGACTATACTGAGATTATTTGTATAGTTTAAGCCATTAGATATACCATCTTATATTCCTCTTTTTTCATAGTGTTACGTAACGCGTTACTCCCAACACTGGATATAGACTAGAGTAAGTCATCAATAACCGGACGATCCTTTTCCCGGACACCTGTAGTTGCCACATATCAAAACATATGTATGGGATTTGTCAAATCAAGCATTTTCAGGTGGTCAACATTAAAAATTTTCAAACACTGGGTTAAACCTTTAAAAATTAAGAATTATGCATTAAATAAATCTAAAATCTGTTTAATATCCTTTTTGAAACCTCAACTTGGTAAAACAGGCTGATCATAAAATCTCATCATTCCTTGTCATTTTTTGTCCAATACAAAATACATGTATTTTACACTACACGGCAAAACACTAATTTACAACCTTTAACTCACAAAATTTCTACAGCACACCATACAATAAAAGAAAGCCCTTGAATTTCTCTATCCAATTCTGACCGTACAAATGGGAAAATGTCGCCATAGCGACAGTTATTTACTGCTGATGATGACATAATACGCGCTCCATACATTAACCTATTGGAAAATTAAATTATCTCGCCGGGAAAATCCCAATTTACAAGTTGTTATCCTCAACCAAATTCGCTAAATTTGGTATCATTCTACGCAGCGAAGGATGCTTAATAAGACTCCGACCGTACAAATTGTTGAACAGGTTAGGTTATAGAAATATGTTTAAAAACACGTGTTTTTACGGGCATTCCGAACACGTAAATTTTGCGGTACAAGGCTCCTTTCTAGCTTCCCCTTCGTTACTACACAAAGAACTTACACATGAATCGAATCGCCTTTCATCAAGGAATCTGATAAACCAAACTTCGTGTCCGTCAACCAAAGTACGCGGAAGTTATGGCGCCTTGTTTAGAGGACGGTGTTATTTTATACGAAACGGGCGTAACCCATTCGGAAATCCGGAATATCTTACACAAGTTTTGATATGAAGCGGATAAACCGATCAGTCTAAATTTTGGAGCGTATAAAGGTCTAGGCTAAAGTACTTCGAATATAAAATTTCAGCCCGAACGGTTGAAGCAGCTAGGTACACGAAGCCAATAGCTATATCTATCCGGAAAAGCAATCAATAATCCGGACAGTGGCCCTGAACTCAGTAACTACAACTCCGATTTCCTCCAAACTCTAGGGCATGTAACATCAGTCTATGCGACTATGGTCGTGTGTCAATAAAAATTTGGAGTCTCAGCTATGTTTGGTTTGGAAGATAAGGCTCGTTGAAGTCAGCGTGTTTCGTTGACTATACTATTTTCGGACACCACAAGATCTCCACAGCCACTTAAATGATGGAAACAGTTGCTGTGAACATTGTGCTACTGCTGTTTGATCCAGGTATAGTCCGTTTTGTCTGCAGCAACTCCTTACTTGCCATCAACAAATGTTTTCGAGCAGATGGGTCAGTCTAGTCATACAGTGCATTAACATTCCCATGCAGTCCAAATCTCTGCATGTATGATGGTTTTGAGACGTCTTTTTATAGTTTAATGATGTAAAGGGTACAATATGAAAGAAATTTCTTCAATTAACAGGGGTGCTAGCTGGTTTATCCCACCATTATAGTCCACAGTGTTCAACCTCTATACAGTGATACATCAATAAATGGACGATCTTTTTTCTGGCCACCTGTAGTTGTTGAATGGCTGAACCAATCAGTTTGGTATTTGGGATGAATAAAGTCTTATCTGAAGTACTTTTACACTGATTCCAAATTATTGCGCATAATGTTGCAACCAAAGTCACTTAGAAAAAGCCTGTAGAGATTCATGAACACCTAAGGCCATCATTATTATATTGCTCGTTTCCCGTCACCTAACAGAACAAAAGATTATGCGGGTGGGAGGTGATATTGATTATTAATTATACTTAACTCTAATTATTTCAGTCTCTGACTGCTCTGTTAGAGTATCTTGATCTTGAAGGCTGCCAGGGTTGTACACCCATGCACCTTGTTGAACAACAGTGCATGGAAGAACTTCCAACCTTCTGCTACGTTTCCATGCACAGATAATGCATTTACCTTAAAACTTGGTCACTCTTGTGCCTCCTACTATCATGAAATAGTGCATTCACATGATCTACTGTATAATCAAACAATTAAAATTTGGTGCAGCTACCTAAAAAAATGATGTGTGTGGAAGGAATATAATAATGATGGCCTAACTATAGACAAGATCAGATATCAAATCAGGTAACAAGAGTAGATGGATAAATAGCTACATAAACTTGTAGCCAGTGTCAGTTGGAAGGAACCTATGGAGAGCCAAAACCACACTAGATCACAATCAGGTATATAATCAATCAACCATTAAACATTATGGTCAAAGTATATGCTTCAAATATGAAGTTGGTATCTCTAAAAAATCTCATTTTAGGTATTGTGTCTCGGCCTGCAGCAAATATGCCAGCATAATAAATAGGCTAGAGTGCTATGTCAGCATATGCTAGTGTATTTTGTGGATATTTCAAAATATTAACACCTTGAAAACAGATTAATACTCTCTAATAGAGCAATTAGTGGAAAAAGCAAACTGCAACAGAAAAATTCCTCCTACACTCTAGAACAGTCCCTTTAGTGTTAAATGCCCTAATAGACCATTTAACTGATTAAGGATATTTGACTCTGGCTTAATTACGTCTCTTCCCTTTAAAGCATATTGTGTAAATGATGTTTGTCATAGTTTGCAGTCAAATCATATACCATCTGCCTTTATTAATTTTATTAATGTCATTATAACTACCTGTAGTGGCCAGCCATATTAACTTATTCTGAGCAACTACAGTGCTCCCTCGATATTTAACTTCATCAGTATCAAGACATGTTCAGATAATCAAAAGTTCGGATAGGCAAAGCCCATTCATTTATATACAGAGCCTTGTCCAAATACTCTAATAGAACATCCGTATTGGACAAAATACTCTAATAGAGCAATCATTTCTACTGTTCGGATATCCAAGTGTTCGGATAATAGAGGGTTTGAATAACTGAGGGAGCACTGCATGTAGTTAAGGTACTATAGAAGTTCCGACTTCATCAGTCTATCAATAACACAGGGTTCAGCTGTACAGATGTCTACACACCAAAATAAAATTATGAGAACTAAATTAAGATCATCATCATCTTCATCAAGATCATCTTCATAGCATGTATACTTCTTCGGTTATAATGGCATGTATACACATCAACTTAGGATATCCACCACAGTATGTACCTGTTCTTGTAAGTAGCTGTCTTTTCCTATCTTACAAAACAGTGCATGGCTAAGTGACAGTGCTATAATCACTATAACTTAACAAAGGAGTTTGTCACTGAATTTTAGAAAATCACCTATATGGGTGCATTTAACACATAAAATATAATTCAATGATTAAGTAATAACCTTCTTGGTACAAATCCACTTGTTAATGACATCAATTCTCAACTCCTTGAAGTACAATTTTTAAAACTGGACCCTGCACTAAATTATTTCATGTGTGACATTATGGGTGATTTTCTCACAAAGTGAGTTAAGAACTTTGTAGTAATTAAATTATAGACAAGCTTTTTAATATAAATATTTTGTTGGAGAGTTTAGTGGCATCTTTATTTAGGAATGATTTGAAGTACTGCTTAAAAGTAAATATCCAATTTAGTGCGTACTTAAAGGCAGATAAGCAGTTGGTGCAAAGTTAATCAAAATGTAACAGTGCTGCACACATGTTCATGCTAGATATTTGCATCAACTATAAGTTGCTGTAAGATCCTACAATTTGAAAATATGATTTCCTGATTATCAGTAGGTGTACATCTGCCATCTGAGACTATAGAGCCTTTCGTTTACATGCAGACTGTAGTTATAAGTCAGTAGACTTTTATTAGTCCACTTCATTACGGTTTTAGCTGCTGTTGGTAATTGGTATTCAAGTAATTGGTTGTCTGCTGTGGATAAAATACATGCACATTTGCTCTGTAGTCTTATATTAGGCAGGAACAAGACGCATTAAACAATAAGGCAACACACTGTGTAGAAATGTAATAAACACATGCACATGCAGTGGCGTAGCCATGAAAAAATTTTACCAAGGCAAAGTTTATACATTGATCTAATTGAAAGGGTCTGCTTTTGACTCAACTGACTCACAAACACTCTCAAGTATGGGTGGTACAGTATTTACAGGTTGACTCTCTGTTTGGATGGAAGAAACTGTTTTAGAAGACGCTGAGCGTGTTTCTACATGTCAAGTAATGGTTAATGCTACAGTATACCATACTTCAATTTTTAGACTAGTACTCAACACAAAAACTGAGAGATATTTTGAGTGGTCAAGCCATCCATTAACTGCAACAGAGGTCATAGTCATGCACACTATACTTTTTTTATTGATCTGATGTGATGTTTAAGTCAGAGATTATCTCTTTCATGTGATGCTCAATTGTTTGTGCTAAGCATATCAAGTTAGGGAGTCTGGGAGCATGTTCCTTCAAGGAAAATTATGATTTGAAATGGCATGTGGAGGCTATATTTTGATTGTAACTGCTAATGCATGATACACATGACCAATTAGCTCAATGCAATGCCATGCAGTTAACTCACTGGAACTTTTGAAAAGTAATTTAAAGACAATATAAATGATTTAACCCAAGCAGTGTAATGAGAACAGTGTCACGAATGCTCTATTAGAGTATATTACGATGACTGCTCTATTAGAGTATCTCGATCTTTTTCATACAAATTCAAGTAGCTGAAAAGTGGTCCAGCCAATGCCGGACCGTGTCACTGTGGGGGCTCCAGCACTATACAGCCATAGCAGTAATGCTGTCTAGTAACGTTTGAGTAGAAAATTTGGGCTACCAAAACTCAGGCCTGCTCAGCCTGAATTGTTGAGTATTTTTACCGAAGCAGCTGCCTCGGTTGCCTCATTGGTAGCTACGCCACTGACATGTTAATGCACTGTACGACAATCTGCTTGAAAGACAAATGCACTATATATACAGATTTGACTTTTCTTCAATAATAAGCAGGAGTGCTAGTACATCCCATGCAGCATTTCAGTGATATTGCGATGTTCATACATCGATTAGGTGGCTATGGAGATCATGAAAATGCATTATTCCAAAAAATAGCAGTGTCCGGAAATAGTATATAATATGAAACATGTTAATTTTAGTGTCCTGTATCTCATTCTCATAGTTGAGACTCCAGACATTCGTCAACATACGACCATTCACTGATGTTACATACCCTAGAGTTTCAGAGTTTTTTTTACAGACTTCAGGGCCACTATCTGGATTATTGGTTGTTTTGTCCAGTTATTGGTTGTTGTTTTCTATGCATATGTGCTTTATATTCCCAAATGTGTTCTGGCTGATATTCTACATTTGAAGTACTTTAGCCAAGACCTTGTATGGTCCAAATACCAGACTGATTGGTTCAGCCATACAACAGCTATACAGGTGTCCGGAGAAAGATTGCCTAGTTATTGATGTATCGAATAAAGGTTGAGCACTTTGACTATAATACCTTAAATGGTGGGCTAGCACCCCTGATAATTGAAGAAAGTTCTTTCATATTGTACCCTTTACATCATTAAACTATAAAAATACGTCTCAAAACCATCATACATGCAGAGATTTGGACTGCATGGGAATGTTAATGCACTGTATACTAGACCCATCTGCTCGAAAACATTAGTTAATGGCATGTAAGGAGTTGCTGCAGACAAAACAGACTATACCTGGATCAAACAGCAGTAGCACAATATTCACAGCAACTGTTTCCATCATTAAAGTGGCTGTGGAGATCTTCTAAATGCGTTGGCTTCCCAAAAACCAAAGAATAGTAGTGTCCGGAAATAGTAGTCAATGAAACACGCTGACTTCAACGAGCCGTATCTTCCAAACCAAACACGCTGACTTCAACGAGCCGTATCTTCCAAACCAAACATAGCTGAGACTCCAAATGTTTATCGACACATGACCATAGACTGATAGTCTGGTAGATTTAAGGTTGGACCCAGAAAAAAAATGAAGAAAGCTGATTTTGGTATCATTAGGAAGTAAATTTTTCATAGAATCCTCTAAAATCCACCTCGGGGAAAAATTTTTATGGCCAATTTAGTATTGACACATATATGTGACTGGATTCAGGAAAGTGGATCTTCCATACATATCCAATTTATCAACTTTGACAACTCATAACTTCAGATTGGAAAATGGTATTGACCTGAAATTTGATCAGTAGTGAACACCAGCATCACTTATTAGTTGCAGAAAATTTCAAGTTGATATTCACCTTGTACACTATGTTGTGGTTCTTTATTAAGTGTATTTGGTTGACCTCTTTTTGTAAATCTGGTCATTTGTGGCTAACAAAAATGCATATTATCCTTAAAATATTTCTCATAAGAAATTCATTGCAATCAATATTAGCTGTATGAAAATAAGACTAGTTATAGAATAAAAAAGGTGCCTATCATGTAAGTTCTGAACAAATATATTTGTCACGATTATTGTAAACAGTTTCTTCAGCACTTCTGCAACTCTCTCCCCTGCAACTGCCACATGCTGCAACATACTTTAATCCATGATTATACTGAGAGCATAATGTTGCTACCACATGGATTTGCAGTAGAAAGCTTGCATTTATATTGTACAAATTTAAGTTAAGACTTCTGGTGCTAGTCCCATGTCTGTTATCATCAGTTGCATACAGCCTCGATCCTTCTAGTTTCCAGCTCCATTATGATAATGGATCAAGATAGTCATTAAGTTCCTTCTAATGAATAACTTGTAGATGCACATACAAGTTGTGAAAGTGGATTGTTCTTGCAATCATTTGCACATCATTTTCTTCTTGATTAGGCCAACTTTACCCCGTTCAAATGTCGTAGATGTTGTATCACAGGCTGCCACTCCATGCAAGCATGCGAAAAGAGAAGATGTAATTATGATGTTACAATAGGACCTATGTGTCCAATAATGTCATCAATTTTCCAATGCTCAAATGTTTCCCAACCTCTGAAAGAAAATATATACTTGCTATGCTCTGGTGCATCATGCAGGAGGACAAGAACATCAGTGTCATCAGCTACAACACACTTTACTCCTTTCAATTGCAAACTGAAGTGCACATTGAACAATCAGTGTCTCAGTATACAAATTACTCTGATGCACGACCTGCCCATCATCTCTCAGATATTGGACAATCAATTGATGTTTGCTCTTTTCATTTGCAAGAAAACTTCCTGGCTTTTGTATGCTTCCATAGATTTACTTGACTGAATATCTGCACCTGCACATACGTACCATAACATACCTGGGGATGCTGCCAACCCTACACACTGATTGCACACATGGAGATTCTGACATACTGATGGTCCAATGTGCACTTCAATTTTGCAATTGAAGGAAGTAGAGTGAATGTTGTAGCTGATGACAACTTACAATGAAGTTCTTATGCTACTGGTGCACGCTGGAAGCAGAGCATGACAAGTACATATCTCTTTTCATTCAGAGGTTGTAAAACATTTGAAGATCTGGAAAACTGATGACGTTATTGGACACATATGTAGGTCCTCTTTTCACATGCTTGGGTGGCTGTGATACAATGTCCGCAACATTTGAATAGGTAAAGTCAGCCTAATCAGCAATCAAATGATGTGCAAACAATTGAAAAGTTAATGATGGATTATATAATGCAACAATTGCACATGTTGAAAAAGTTGGAGTTTGATGGGAATCAGTCTGATATATTGAGGAGTCTCAGGTATACAAAACAAAGTACATGGAAATGGTGGCATCAGAAAGTTATTACACATGCGAGCTGTGAAAGTGTGCTAACCCTTGCAGTTGGATGGAGCTTTCAGGATCAACGGTTTTAGCTGATGCAAGAAGTTATTCATTGGAGGGAGCTTAATATGGGGCTGGAAACTAGAAGGATTAAGGCTGCAACCGATGATGATAGACATGGGACCAGTCCCATAGATCGTATAATTAATTTTGTACAATATAAATTCCAGCTTTCCACTGCAAATCCATGTGGTAGCAATATTATACTCTTGTTGCAAACATGGATTATTAGTGTGTTGCAAAATGTGGAGGAGAGAGTTGCAGAAGTGCTAAGGAAACGGTTTCTTGTGAAAAAATAATTAGGATAGCACAATTTTTGTTGGTCACAAATGACCAGATTTGCAAAAATTGGTCTGCAAATACATCCGATTGAGAAACCACAACTTAGTGTTCAAGTTTAATATTAATCTGAAATTTTCTCCACCTAATAAGTGATGCTGGTGCTC